>NW_017259212.1:576919-579591 GCF_001594045.1 Atta colombica | reverse complement strand
ATATAAAATGTATGTTATTGTTCTCGTTATGACATTGCGCTATTTTGTTTGTATTCGCTTATACTTGAATTAAAATATTAATAAAAAATTTTTTCTAGAATTAATGCATTTATTGTTTGAAAGTGCGTTCTCTAATATTAAAAATATTTAATTGAAGTAATATCTATATGGAATAATTAGTATAGAAGGAAACATCTAATATATATTTTGCTCCAATAATAATGGATTACAAAGTAACGTTTTTTATATAGATGACTTACATATCACATTTCATAATTTCATTCATTATATATATAACACATACATACATGTGTATTACATTGTAGGGCCAATTGAGATAATTCAACAAAAACTATATGCAAGATTGTATAAGAAACCTAAAAAAAACCTTGCTACTGAAGCTTTAATGTATATTAAAAGTTATTGAGCAGTAAGCACTACGAAATCTATATGTATATTCATAATATATATCTGACATCAGATATACATTATAACTACATATTTAAAATCTAAATCGTGTCATAATTTTTCACATTCATTCAAAGAAAGTTTAAAGCGTATTTAAAAGAAAGTGCACTTTAAAATTGTATTCAGTCATTCGTATGTATCATCTTGATAAGAAAATACTTTTTAATAAATTTGTTTCAACAATTTATTAATGAACACACTGGCATTTCATTACGCATATTGAGAATTTTATATACATACTACGATCCAGATAATCTAATCGGATTTAAATCAATGAGAAGTGTAAAGTGTTATATAATATAATAATATATAATATGTAGACGTGATTGTTAATAAAGTAAAGAATGTAATTCATGTTATATTAAAAATGAATCTGATTACGCTTATTATATCTCTTTTATAACATAACAGAAATAATCATAATATTAAAATCATTATAATATTAAAATTTAGCATTATGTTATATATACATATTTATGTACACTTGTATCAAATATGATTAAGGATCTCGACACTGTAAGAAAGATTATTATATCAAATATATTAGAAATAATATTACAGATATTTTCGATTGCAGACATTCCCAAAAAAGTACTTTTAACCTATCGCATTAGCATGATTACATTTTAAAAAGATCTTGAATAAAGGCGTATAATTTTATTACTAGCTTCTATATTTTAGGAGCTATCCATCGTTTTCTTAGGAGATAGTCCAAGCAAATATACTTTGTTGATGAAAATCGTTGGAGCATTGATTCTTTGTTAGAAACTTCTACACATAGTTTTGATTCCAGAATATTCCTCATGCGCCGGATTTAAATCAACGAAGCCTAGTTTGCCATAAAATTCGTGAGATTCTTTGTCTGTTGCCAACATCGTTGTGTGTACTCCAAAAGAACCTATCTCACAAAACATCCCACAAATACATTTATATTTAAAAATAAAAATGTAAAATTTGAACATTAAATATATTATTATATCACAAATATTAAGTATAATATCACAAAAAAGTATGTACACATAATCAATTTTCAATAAAGATTGAATTGTCTATTTTATTTCAATAAAAAAGATTTCAATAAAAAACGTACCATTTGCTCTTAAAGCTGCAAGAACGCAGGTTACTAAACGTTTACAAATAGACTGATCTGTTACACTTGATAGTATACCGCATATAAGTTTTGACGGATGCTGTCTGCACAATTGTTCCGACACATCCGGAATAAATGAATGGAAGTACTGTATAGCATCCTGCAATTTTCATTTAAAAGTTGTTAGAATATCATATAAAAAGATATAAGTAAAATCATTAATTTCCCATACCTGAACATTTTGTGGCAACTCGCTAATACTATTGTCTAAAGGATATTTCATTCGCAATTCAGGAATCCATGAAATAGCCATTTTTTGATTGTAAGACTTTACATTTAGCGTAGCCACTGTGTAACCTGCTATACCATTTTCATCCTCAACAATCATACATAATTCCGGACTCAACGTTAGAAATCCTCCGATAAGTCTAACAAATAGGTAGATATTAAAAGTTTATTCAAAATAAAAATAAGTAAATATATTTAAAAAATATACATACCTGTCTGCTACAGCTGATGAAGTCGTACAATTATTAATTTGATTGCACACCGTATAAACCGCCTCTTCGTCACTTGGTAAGTATGGCCGAATTGTATATATTTTACTATTGGGAACTTCTGGTGCTTTATAGACGAATAAGTCATTGCCACTATCAACTGGGATTAATCTCTAAACATGTGAATAAAATGTTTCTTCAATACATCTCATTTTTTTTATAAACAAACATAAATAAATGTCAGCAAATTAAGTGTACCTGTAAATCAGCCGTAAGTCCACCACGAAATACCCAGGGTTCTTGTTCACCACTCATAAATGTTTCTTTCCAACCATTTGAAAACCCTATCCCAAGATACAGAATCATTTTTAATAAATCATGAAATGCTAGAGTTAAATTCGCGCGTTATGCGTGTAGTTTAATTTCGATTGGCCTCCACTGCTCTGGGCATCAATTTTGCTTAAATCTTTAACATGCAAAGATACAATTCGATTGAAAATATCTTTCTTTCTTTTATTTGGGAATACCTTTCTGCTCTACATCAAATAAAGTATGAAAGAAAGAATGATTGATTCAATCGGATAACTAAGGTGCATCAATTTTTACAGATTTAAAAT
>NW_017259212.1:566401-576819 GCF_001594045.1 Atta colombica | reverse complement strand
ATAGCATATTTTTCATAATGTATAATATAAAGCCAAATATATATATATATATATTTTAAGAAATTTTAATAGTATTTTAATTGTATTGAATGTTATGTTCTATTCCAAAAAAATTGTAATTAGTAAATAGATAAAAAGAATTAATGTTGCACCAAAGCTCGCGCAATGCTAAACTCTTGAAGCACTGGATTTAGGATCTGGGAAATGATCTGGGGAATAATAGTCCAGTTTGCCAATATGCGCCTGAAATAAAACTCTTATCACGCCTGAAAAGAATATAGTTTCTGAAACTAAGTAAAACAAATTAGTGTGTGCAGGCAAGTTGGCAAAAGGAGCGTAGGAGCATTGATCATTTAAGATAAAAAAAATAATTTTGCGTATAATTAGTAATTCACAAGACATCGATACAAATAAAATATTCGGAGATATCTTATCGCACATTATGAAAATTTTATCACAAATGATCAAAGATCACAATTTGCAAATGGGAGACGTTCAAGAGTTTATAATTTTTTGTTTGCTAAATTGTGCCAATTCTATGTGATTTTTTGATAGACTTACTTCAAAAACGCAAAAATATATTAAAATTGATATATGTATTAAATTATTTCAATCATATTTTTTTAAATATGTATACATTAAAAAATCTGATAGAAAAGCAGCTTTAAAAATAATTATACATAAACATGAATTATTATATAAGTGAAAAATTAATTTAACAAAGAGAACACAAAATATTAATATTAAAATTATCATAAAAATATAACATGCGCAACAGATTGTAAAACGAGATTTATGTATATGTCAATTTCACTATTGATGTAAAATAATGGAATTAAATATGTAGATATATCTATAATCTTTGCGATATATAAGAAGTATGTCCATCATATAGCGAAACCGTGAAAATAAATGTGCTTTATACACATTGATTTTTCAAGCTATTGCAACGCTGCTTCTATGCATATATTTCTCGCTCGTATTAAACGAGACAATATCTTTTGTAAAGTCCCAAACAAAAATTTAGAAATGCAACTATCACTGCAATGTTTGAAACTTCGTTATTTCGCGCGCTTTCTGCCGTGTTACTCAAAGACTGTTAAACCGCATACATGTGTAGCTGCCCTGGGTAAACGTCGTCATCGTCGATGGGAATCTGCCAAACGCTATCAACAAGACAAAAAAACACAGAAATGCAAGTTAGTAAATGAATCAAAGCTGTACTGATCCTGATACATTTACATTCCACGGGAGCATATCATTACAGATTTCAAATCACTGCATATAATTTTGGGAATAAATACATTAAGAAGAACATAAATAATCATATACGTATATTTTTCAATTTAAATTTAATTTTAATATTAAATATAATTATACAAAAATGTAGAAAAAATAAAAATGTTTATATGTAGAACACTCCTGTGTCATGTCATCTGTAAAGAAAGTCGATTGACATGTTAATAGCTGGTATAAGATTTACTTTTAAATTTAGTATTTGTTCAACTCCATAAAGATGCTGTTGAATGTCATCTCATAAAATCACCGTTTTCATCATTGCTACAAATAATTTTTTTCGCCATTGTATGGGAAAGCCACATCAATTTATTTCACGTTTTCAATTAGACGTGTATCATTTATGAATTAGATTTTGATTAAACAATTTTAAGTATAGATATTAAATTTTTCTCTTTTAAAATATAAAAAGTTTAAAAATATATTAATGTGTGTGAAATAATATAAATTTTATTAAAGAAAAATAGATGTTGTGGCTTGCCTGTATAAAAATGTCAAAATAAATTAGCGGCCATTAGTCAGAATTATTTTTAAAAAGATATAAAATTGTTAAAGTCGACGAATAGCTTAAAATTATCACAAATAAATATCAATTATATATATATTTGAAACATGTGTATTAATTTTATTTTTATCTGTACACATTCTCTCTATTTTCAAAAGTATTCAATGAATAGAAATATGTATTCTTATGTAATTCTGACTTATGGCAAAGTTTTCCCTACGCATTGCGATGCATTTATCTCTAATGCGCAGAAACAAATGCATACGGAGTTTACAAATATGTGGTTTATGACATATGCATTTCCGAATATTACTGATAATCTTTATTATTTAATATTATTCATAAATTTCGCAAATTATATCATTTAATATATTTTAAACATTAAAATACAAATGTTAATATTTCAACTAAAGTTATCATTCTTTTAAACAAGCTTTTAAAAGAAAAAAATTTTTAAATTAATATTTCTAAAATAAACATTATTTAAGTAAAAATCCTAAGTTTTTTACTTACTGGTATACATACGCGATGTCAAATATATTATAAAAAAATTGTATGGGATTATTTATCAATCAGTAATTTACGGATTTCAAAGAACAGATATTTAAAAAATGATTTCGCAGCACCAGTTTTACAGTTTACATCAGTTTACAAGGAAATAATAATATAATATTGTCGATATTAGATTTACTGAAATATTTTATAATCTTTAGTTCAATTTATTAAATATTTCTAATAAATAATTATTATATTATACTTAACATCCAAATTTTAGTTAAACTTAATGTAAAGCTAATAAACAATTCACTCCTATTTTGTCGATAATAATCGTATCTTGACAAAGTTTAGACAAGTACGTTATTATACATACTATCTTTAAGATTAAATCAATAAGAAAGAAGATTTTCCTTGCAAAAAGATCAAATTATTAACAAAAAATAAGATAGTGTTCACTTACCAATACGCGAGACACTTTCGTTCTGAAATATAAGTATAGGTAATAAATTATAATATTTATAAGAGAAGTCAATAACAGCACTTGTCTGCAGTACACATATAATTTTAAATTTGATTAAATTCGAAATCGAAAAGACTAATTTCTATAAGATAAGTGAATATTTCGTATGATTATTACAAATAAATTCATATATTAAGAATTAAAAAAATTATAGTATTATTCACTTGCATATAAATATTTTTACCAGCATACTAGCATTTCATAGACTTTCTTTATATATAATAAAAATAAGCAAAAGTATGTAATATATTAAAATTCTTATCTTGATTCATACATATTTCTGATATTTGACAAAAATTAATTTATAATGTGCAAATTGCATAATTTAAAAAAATAATAATGATTTAAATAAGAATTTTGTAAAATTGAAAATTACTTTAATTATATTCATTTAAATTTATGAATACAAACTTGAATTTTTAGAAATTATATCAATTATTTCACTATAATCATCATTATTTATATATATATTATTTTAATTTTACTAATTGTTAGAAAATAAACTTTCTTTGAAGGTATATTTAACGTACTTTATTGTCAATATATCAGATAATATTATATATAAATCAAATGCAACTTACCCAGCCATTTTACGTAACTATTTAGGAGAGACACAACTCCTCTCATATCCCATACATACGCGTACAAATCGTATAATAACTCACGATTATTACAATATGTGAGTCTTTGGAATAATCTATTTACCGCATTACACATATCGTTTAATTTAGCTGCACGAAGATGCCATTCTTCAATCTGAAATTATTTATTATATATAGTGTGATATCAAGCTTGTTGAAATAAATTAATTTTATAATATAACTCACATCTGATTCAGACGCTTGTTCTTCTTCTTTGGACTTCTTCATAACAACATAAGCATTGCTTTTCAGCCAATTAAATTCTTGCAACAATTGAATTCCTTGACCCCCATGCTCAAATGGCAAATAAAACAGATCACATAAAAGCGACAAATCCTCATGCGTAAGTTGTTTTTCGATATCTACAGGTTGTGATACCGCGTCCGCGTTGTCGGAATTCTCGTGATTTTCGCTATCATTTTCTATAATCATTTGTGTACCATTGACTGTAGGAGAAGCACCATCTACTTCTACTTGCATACTTCCGGAAGCTTCGCTACATGTCTAGCAAACAGAAATCATACGATTATACATGCATAATTAAATTCCCGAAAATTTTTAATGACTTACAGAAGAATTATCTACCATAGCGTCATCCTCTGCTGGAATTTTTGCTATATGTGCGGGCGAATTGTTTGGAGTTGTATTACAATCCATTGGTTCTATAATAGATAATCCTGTTGAGGGTGATCCACTGCTCATATTGGTAGATAATGTAGTCAGGACAGGCTCGCTGATTACTTTTATATCTGACACTAAAGAATTCATCACAGGTCCAGATGAAGGTTGTACGAAGCTATCACTACTTGTCACATTTGAGCAAACTTCGGCCAATGCTTGAAGATGATTAGAATTCGTCCCAGGCGTAGGCGTGGCAGGAACTGTGGTTGTTGTCGTTGATGTAAGACTCATACACGTGTTCACGGAGGGAATAATTGGAATAGGTATCGTAGGCGCGACACATGGTTGTGGTTTGGCTATTACTCCCCAAGCTGCTTTCTTCTTATTAAACTCTAATAACCATTCACTTATTGCATTTTTCAAAGCATGTCGAGGGTGATACATATTCGGTGATAATGTTGATGGAACATCTTCACCAAGAACGCCATCCTCTGTCTCGGTTTCTAATTTAATATCCGCTGATACAGTATCATCTGCAATATAGAATAATCAATTTCTATATATAATAAGTAACGGATACTATATTAATTCATTATAGAAAATTAAAATTAAAAGAATGAAATGTACGAAAATCACATTTACATTTTAATGTAATGTATCAAATTCATATTAGGGCTTTTCAATTAGTGACATAAATTGACATAAGCATCATTCTATCTTTCATGACATTCAGTAAGTAACAAAAAGAACTATACTTGTGTTGATTTGTGTCATCAAATGGAAAATACCTATTATCTTGCTATAATTTTAACTCAAAGTTTATCTTAGAAAATTTATAAAATAGAATACAGCAAAAATCTTACTTAAACTTAAGTCTCTCTTTCCATCCACGTTGCATCTGCTCCATTGAGCCAATGTATGAATTGCTATAAAATTCGCTCCATATTCACAATTAGGATTAGTTAAAACTCCTCTAAGTTTAGGTATAAGATCAGGAGAACGACCAGAATATGGTCCAAGAAACACTCTTTTCTGATCATAATCGTTAGCATGTAAATTATCCCAAATAACAGGCGGTCTCCTGAGCACTTCTGTGATTTCTTCAATAGATTCCACTGTTAAAAGTCTCGATATGACTTTAGGCCCAGTCCACATTATATCAATTTCCTGAGCTAATTTACTTCCAAGAGTGTTGAGATATTCTGAAGATGCAACATTTGGCATTGCACGTGTTGCGCAATATTGCGTAGGGCACAGAAGAAAACGAGGTTGGCCAAGATGTTGAAAAATATCATTTGTGACAGAAACCTGTAAGAATAATAACAATATAAAAATACATTACGTAGGATAATACATTATATATCTCTATAAGAGAATTCATAATCAAGTTCTACATTTGATTCCCATTTTACATACGTCTTAATTTATAAAAGATTGATTTGAAATTCAAATTGTAAATAAAGAAATCATTATCTGTTTTAAAAACATTAAACATACATGCAGAAATATTAATAAATATTAAACTAGTATTAGAACTTGCATATTATATGAATATTGTACATTATACTGCATACATACTTGAGCATGTGCAAATGATTGAAATATTTCTTTATCAGCTTCACTCATTTCTGGCTCTATATCATCGAATAACAATGCAAATGCTGTACAACCAAACTGACTGACTTGTTCCAGTTTTCTCTTCAAAGCGGTGACTTCCTTTGAACTGGAATATGTAATATCTAATCCTGGGGATAATGCATAATAAAAAGTTATTCCATATTCCCTAGCAGCTGTGATTAGACCAGTCAGATGTTCAGCTTCTTCTACTGTGTACAAATCCCTCCAATAAGCACGATGTTTATAATCATCTTTCGGTGCATACAGGTAAGAGTCCATTCCCCATTTTTTCAATCTAGTAATACATATAATTTATAGTAATAAATTAATTAATGTTTACAATAATAAAAAAACTAATATATTTAGAAATTAGAAGAAACATGATATTCCTTGCAACAGAATTCATAAAAAAATGACTGACAAATGTCTCAGCCTTACAAATTTCTCTTTGATGGAAATGTATTTAGGACGAAAGAGCTTACTTTTGAAAAAGATCCTTTCGCTGCTCGGTGGTCCATGGTCGTCCATAGAAACCTGCAAACGAAGAAATGTGTTAAATGCTTGGGGACAAAAGAAACAAGTATCATATATCATAAGAGGTTTGGGCTACATTCTCCAATAAGTATGGGATCCGGTTATACGCGATCCACATACCTTCCACAACGCCGCAGATGAAGTTGCCGTTTTTCGTATTGAGATTCGCGGCTCCGTTCGTCTCCGTCATCGCAGATCGCGCAGGACAGGCACGTCCGCTCTCGAGAATCCAGGCAACAGCTGGAGGCAACGGGACAGCCCACGGTGTGTTACAAATTTCCCTTGGAAAGGGGAGGGAATGGGAAGAGAAAGAGGAACCTGTGTGATGATCGCGATGGGCCCAACGCGACACACGACGTAGACTCGACGTGATTACACGACGATTATAGGGTAACACACGTCGCTACGTCGTATACGTCGCGCGACGCAATGGCATAACTCGCGTCGCCTCAGAGATTCCTGGGAATCCCGAGGGAAAATATTCAGGAGTGAGGATCAGTGAATCTGACAAACTGCACCTGATACGCGCCGATCGATACCGCCGAACGATTTGTCGATCCATCGAGGCCACGAACGGCACAAATACGATGGACACAGAAGAAATAGGCGATGCTCCTTGCACGCCGCGACGGCGGTATCTGATACTTCTGACAATTGTGAGGAAAATCTTCCCGTCAGAGATGATACAGTTTCCCGTCGTCCTATTCAGGATGCGTTTCGTTTTACGCATGATGCGCATGGTGTATCATATTGTGTCCTTCTTTAATATTCAGTCAACAACAAGAATGATACATCATGCGTACGCTGAGAAAAAAATTGTTCTTTTAATTAAATTTATTTATTTATTTGTTTATGTTGAAGAATGTATGTATTTTTATGTAAAATATAATATATTTGATTTGAATATATACATTCTTCAATGAAAGAAACTAAATTAAATAGTCAAGTAAACAAGCATTATGCAAGAAACGAATCACTCTTGATTTTTCTTTATGCTCCAAAAACGATTTTGACCAACTTGAATTCTGGTTAACTTGATCGGCGATTATCAATTAGCACAATCGCTTTTATAGCGAAATTTTTAATTTATTGATGTAATATTCTTTCTTAAGCATCAAACAAATCGATATTTCAATACAAAATATTAGGAAATAATTTTATATATATATTATAATTTTATATATTCAAATCAATATAAAATATTACAAAAGTATCACTTGAGGCGACTTCTACCATACCTAATCCGATTAACTTAATTAGCATTATTTTTATTAAATAATGTATAAAATTAAATTAAATAGAATTAATTATTATGTTTAACGTATCAAAAAAAGATTAAAAACAATAAACAATATTAAAGATTTCTTAGGCGATTCTGCGATTGAGATAATTGCATTTAAATTGATCATAGTTTGATTGCCTTTGACACGCTAATTGTCGACATAATTTGATCGAAGTCCTCAAACTGAACGAGATGCTTCTAGATCGAAATGCGTCGAATTTACATATATTAATTTAAACAGTATATCATCGTTTAGAAGCGCGAAACCTATTTTATTAAATTAATTTAATATTACGTATAATATCTATCAAACATTTGACAACTATCAAATCAGATATAGCTTCAATTCAACAGAGACATATATATATAAGATCGAAAACAAATGAGAACAAATAAACCTCCTTTCCGCCTAAATGTTCCTCATTTGATTATTTGAAAAAACTGTTAATTATTTTAAAAATCAAGCAAATTTCGAAGCAATTAGAAGTAACATTTTGTAGATTTTAACATACTAACAATAATTTTAACAAAAAAGTAATATAAAAGTAAATATAATTTAAATTAATAATAATAATATAATAGAATTAATAACATAATAACAACACAATAATAATAAAGTCAGAATATACGCAAATATTTAGATAAAAAATGCATTTCTGTTCATAAATGTACAATACACAATGAGACTTTCATGACTTTTGGTGATCCTGTGGCGCATCTAGAATACATCATTCAGAGATTTTCTGTCGCGATCTGGCAGCGCCGCGAGATGTCGCCACAAGTATCATCTTCTACTTTCGAAGTTTCACGAGTTGCGACTTGTGCGAATAATCGGCGAGTTCGCGCCATTTTTCACAAATGTAGTATACGATTATGTTATTGTGTTCACATTCGGATAACGTGTACTTGCGAAAATAATTATTGTCCATACTTTCATGCAGCGTTGGTCTTAGGAGCAACCGGACATGCCAGAAATAAACTTGAGTAAGCTGCTTAGACGTATAAATAAACGCTATCGCGATATAAATAAGCCATTTCTACATGCTTCTGGTATTTCCGCTCTCGATAAACTTTGCATTTTGCAACGATATTATCGCGACGATATTATGTTATAATTTATATTGAATTTCGTGAAAAATTCATACTTGCCAATGGGAGAATGGAAATCTTAAGATATTAATCTTACGCACGTAATTGATAAAAACAAATATTTATTAAAAATAATTTCATTGTAATTTAAAAAATAAATCCCGTATAAAAATTACATATAAAGATTATGATTCTATATAACTGAATATGATTTTTTAATTATCGATATTTTGTATATTGATAACGAATTGGTAATTTGCGAGTGATTTATGCGAACCTTGTTTGGATAAAAAATTATAATTTTATACATCATGTCAATTTCATAAGAAGTATTAATCTTGTTCTTGATATTTGAAAGACGGACGTCGCTTTCTCTGAAGAGAATGGAATGTGCGCGCAAATTTACGGTCACCCTATATCTTGTGTAAGTAGTCACGGTATCGCATTCGTCAGACAATGAATCGACGTCGCTCGATTGAGGACATCGCATCCGTTTCTTTCTCTCTCTCTCTCTCTCTCTCTCTCTCTCTCTCTCTTTCTCTCTCTCTCTCGCTCTTTCTTCCCGTTATCGGCAGGTTTCCAGACATAAGACGTTACACATTCGCGCTCGAATCAGAGAAGCGTAAATGTTCTAGATTAAATTAAATTTTGTTGTCCATTTCTATCAATGTAGATTAACTTCAATCTCAGTTTAACTTACTTTTTCTATCTTTTTATTTGCGAAAGTATATGTGTACGAATTACATTTGTGTAGTGAACGAGTTTTCTAATCTTAGAAATAGATAAAAAGTAAGTTTAACCGAAATTAAACTAATCCACATATATTGAAATTTAGACAATCAATTTGAACGCAATACAATTTGCTTCTCTTTTACTATACAAATGTGATTTCGCGTACGTACTTTTGCGAATAAAAAATCTAGGATTGAATAAAATAAATAAATGACAACTGAACAAATGAAGAATCAATTATAAGCATATTTTTATTCAATATTTTAAAAATTTACATGCTTTAAAAATATTTAAAATTGTCGTATAAATATAATTGAAGTGTAAACATAATTAAAATGTGAATAGAATTGAAGAGTGTAAATATTAGACATATTTTCAAATTTAATTTACTTTGCAGGGACTGTACATTCTTAAATCATGTGCTAATAATCTAAACATTCTCTGAGCATATATGGTATAGTTAATTTGATATAATTAAAATAGCAGATAGAAATATAAAAAACGGTATTTTTTACTTTGGAGAAAAGTATCAAGTAAAAAAACTAGTTTTTTACTATAAAAAAATGGCATTTTTGTCTCAAATTTATGAAAAATCAACATAAAATTTATGAAAAATCTTAGAATTCATGTTAAATATGTAGAAGAAAAAATATGTAGAAAATTCATTTTTCTTGTTATTTCGATACTTTTTAATATTTTTGTCTTTATAATTTTATATCAAAACGGAAATATGTATTATTGGCAATATTGCAATTCTTAATGAGATGATAATAGATTAATAGATCTGTTTGTGTTGCTTGCATTCTTTGCATTCAGTATCTGTGCCTTCTCTATTCGCCCGAATCTATTTTTCTAATAATATCACTTTAAGTGCAAAAATTTTGGGAGATTTCAAGCAATGCGAACAGATCTAAATGACCTAAAAAAAATATCCGAGTAAAAAACTATCAAAGTAAAAGGAAAAAAACCATTAATTTCCGAGATTTTACCCTAAAATTCTAATATTTTTCCATTTCTAAGCAGATATAAAGGAAGCAAGGTTACGTTAGCGATTTCAAGTAGGTATAGCTGAATGCATGATAA
>NW_017259212.1:558521-561301 GCF_001594045.1 Atta colombica | reverse complement strand
CGTTGTGTCAATCGTTGTGTTATTCAAATTTATGTTTAAATAGAAAACCATTTAACTATTTTTTACTTTAATAATTATCATATATAAATAGTATGTTATTATATCTGAATTTATTAAAGAATGTCAGTGTTTTTTTTTGGAATGCTGTAAAAAAATTATAAATTCAATGATTCAAACGCAACATCGTACTTACCGCAATTGTTAATAATTAATTTCGATTAATTTCTAAAGATTTTTATTTTGGTTGTTATTAAATGATTGTATTTTAGTTTGTTTTTTTTCATTCGATATCAATTAAACCAAATATCATCTCGACCAGTTCAACATCAGTTTTAGTCGAAATATTTATTTAAACATGCACGAGAATATCCAACATTGGAATCGCAAATATTTCGTAGGTACTTCTACCGTGACTACTGACACTGAATACTTGACTCCGAGCATTAAATGAATATTACATAAAAGCAACGTGACGAAAATAGGGCGGCTTGCCACTATCAGATTATGTAATACTTAAACTGGACTGGACTGGAATTTTCGGGTTTCTCGAGTATATAACATAGAGTTATTTGTATCACTCCAAATTTTCAAAAACAAGGAAAAAGATTTAATTGAAAAATAACGTTGCATAACATCAACTATAATAATTTTCAACAAAGTTTTTATTCACTTTCGACGATATCAGCAGAATTCTAATATTCTAATATGAAGGTTTCACTTCACTTTATTGCAAATAAAAATTCATTTCTGCTTTCTTACAACATAATTAGCAGAGACACAAATTATTGTCATAATTATTTAATTCTGTTATATTTCTCATTGACAATTTTATTAATTTTAAATAGCTAATAATAAAGTTTTCTATAACACATTTCTTGAAAGCTAAAACTGTTCATAATATAATTAAATTTCACGATATAAACCAAAGAAAAAGAAATAAATTACATTATTTATACTTACAATAAATTATATTAAAATAATTAACAAATTACAAATGGACTTTTAGGAACAATCCTCTAAAACAATCCTCTATAAATAATATATTTGTCGAACGTTTCGACTAATTTCTAGCCTTCATCAGCGAATGTATTATATAAAATCCATAAAAATCTTCATCCTTCATGTTTATACTCCGTGCAACATCAAATTTTTCATAACTAGTTAACAAGCTAGATGATGAACGATATTTGATCTCAGGAGTCAAATATAAATTGGTCTTAACACCATAGTTGTTGTAACGCAAATTCTTTTTTTCGTGAATTAAAATTTAAGACAAAACGACGATAATTAAATAAATATAATATATATTGTATAAGTCAATGATGTTCATGCTGCGGTGTCAATCGTCGTAATGTTAAGGTTACGAAGTATAAGATTACAATTGACAGGACTAATTTGTATTCATCATCCAGCTTATTAACTGGTTATAGGAAATTTGATGAGGAGTGTAATCACAGAATGAAGATTTTTATGGATTTTATGTAATACATTCGCTGATGAAAGCTAGAAGTTAGCCAAAACATTCGACAAATATATTTATAGAAAATTTTTCACTCGAAATAAACGCGCAATTATTTCAGTGCCGATTCCTATTTCTAATTTGTTAATTGTTTACATTATTTATATTAAAATAAATAATATCATAAATTTTTTTTTATAAAGATCCAAGAAAAATTTTAAGCTATGTAAATTCATACAAAAGATTTGGGACATTCATCCCTCGAAGTCTCGACTTAAAATCGCGCTTTTGTAATGCATTGCGATTGTTATCTAAGAGTTACAATAATATAGCCTCAATTGCACTTCATGACGGCTCAATATCTCACGCGTGATTATTATAGTCGATTAGATATTCAATGCGCGAAATCCAATACACGTGGGCCGCAGTCCGGGCGCAGAATATTCGCAAATCTGATTTTTGTCTCTCGACGTAAAACACACCGCGAGGGGGAAAAGTTCTCGAACGCGCGCGCAAAGAGAATTTTCCAATAACGCGATATACCCGATGGTATTTTTCAATTTAAAGTTTAACGAGGGCCACGGCTCACCATCTTTAATACGAACAGTGAAATTTCTATACGATAAAAAAGAAACGATAAAGAGGGCACCGTGGTTTCCGGTGCTCCTTTCCATCTGATATCAGCCAGAGGGATAACGATACTTCACGATTTTATTTGCCGCATTAATCAAAGAAGTCTGATGATAGTGAACTCTACACAAAACACACGGTCGGGATAATATTCTTCCTTCATCTTCCGATGCACTCGTTTTGATTACATGTCAGGAGTTGAATATCGCAACATTTCCATATGAACCGATCCGATAACGATTTTCGTTTCGATAAGAGTAAACAAGCGACGTACCCTCGACAAACTCCTTTGTCAAGTTTGTCGCGCATTAAAATTCAACGCGCACATATTTATTGCTTATTTCGCAAAGTGACTTCGGTCGACTATACGGTTTGATCGGTTTTCAAACACGGTGTCACGCTAAATCGACAAAGTATCGTAAACATTTGTTAACTCAGTGAATTTTGTGACGTTATTCGACGCTATATGTACAGGCTCTAATATCTTTCCAATTCGCGGTTATTTTATTGCTGCATTCATCTTTGTTATTGTCCCGTAACATGCAATACGCTGGTATCGGTGATTCTCAAATTTGCATAATCACAACTCTAAATTTCATACTAGAGATATTAAAAGTAGATAACATTACTTTTCAAATGCAAATAAAATGATTTTTGGCATTATAACGTTAATAATGAATCAAGAATCCAC
>NW_017259212.1:557831-558421 GCF_001594045.1 Atta colombica | reverse complement strand
TATATACTGTCTTATCATTTTAATAACGGCTACCTTACTCAGAATAAAATAGATGAGAATGTTTTTAATTATTCGTACTTGTCTAATTCGCTCGCGGTATGATTAATCACGTGTTCTCTTTGCATCCCTCATTTTCATGTTGTCTATTATTATACTCCTTTTTCGTTTTACATGTTTCAGCGGTACCTAAAACGCATGCACGCACGATTCACCAAACAACGTTCATCGTTAAAAAAAGAATTCGACTGACAACCGATTGACCCAGGGCGAACATTGATGAAATCGTAACCGAGACGTACAGGCTCGGGGGGTGGCCGGTGAATAACGACTATTAACGAAACAAAAAACGAAGATACAGAAGAAAGCCGAGGAGACGAGGCCACGTGCGAGGAAGTGCGAGAGGAACGGTAGTGGTGAGGTGCGGTAACCGAGCCCAGTGTGTGTACCACCCCCTGGACACAGGGGGTGGCACAGAAACGCCGTCAGCGTGGGTGCCGGTGCCGCAGGGGCGCGCCTGGCCCGTCGGCTCGCCCGCAGATTAGCACGCCGATTAGCGGCTACTTCGGGCCCCTTCCGGCGTACCGGCCTGG
>NW_017259212.1:546572-557777 GCF_001594045.1 Atta colombica | reverse complement strand
CAGGGGGAGCCCCACGCTCCCCCGGCAGCTGCGCCACGCCGCGCCACGTCGAACGGAAGTGCCAGCCCGTTCCCGGGCTTGGCCACGGTGATCACGGGCAGCACCACGATCACGACGACTACGACGACGCCGACGACGACAACAACAACGACGACGACGACGACGACGACAACGGCCACCACAACCACCACGACCACCACCGCCACCACTATTAGCACCACGACCATCACCACCACCACTACCACCACGAGTCGCAGCAAAAACAGAGCCATGTCCATGAGAAGTCTACACCGGCGCGTCTCTCATCCGTAAGTTGTGGCTTTTATCGTTATCAACCGGTTGGGCCTAGGGCACCTCTCCCCCTCCGGTTCATCATCGATCCTTTCTATATTGTCCACCAACTTATTCATCTGCTGCGTGACAGATACATTTTATACTGTCTGTCATTGGGTTGAGGAGAGTGGGCGAGATTGGTACTAGTTAGTATTCAGCAAGCGGTGACATTAACTCTTTCAATGCAAGTGACAATCACGATTTCAGTAATATTATATACTGTATAGGAAGTATGATATATGATATGATTAGAGATTAAAAAGTTTGTTTAAAATTTAAAAAATTTTTTTAATATAAACATACCTGTGTATACTCTTTTATTTATAGTATAAAGTACATATTAGAAAAATTTAATAAGTAAAAAATTATTAAAAAATATCTTTTATGAGATGCAATATAAGCAATATGAATATCTTCTTATATTTTCTTTTTTGATTCTTTATTATTGATTATTTATTATATTTGTTAGTACATTGTTTCATTCCTTTGTTCAAATATTTTCTTAAAACATCTTTGTAGTAGTACATCTGTAATTACTGTAGCTTTTAATTCTCTTTATATTCTCTGATATCAGTCAAATTTTAGATAAATTCTAATTATTGTTTCTTAAGTGTCGTCTCTCTTGCCTTTCTTCCTTCATTCTTTCTATCTTCTTAAAATTTTGTTCAAACTTTACTTTCTTTTATCTAAGAACATCGCGTTTTGTTTAGCTTTACAATATATTTGTCGATCAATATGATTTTTAACTTCAAATATCATTTGCCAAAAATTTTTCAAATACTTTTTTTTTATTACTCTCTTTATTATAGAGATGATAAATAATAATTATATACAATCGCATCGAAAGAGCTAAAATTGCCGGCTTTTCATATAATTGGAACAATGAACGATTGTAGATAGCGGTTGATCATAACTTCCAACAGGAATTTGCATGTTTTGCGTGACGTTGATTTTTTGCGGCTTCAATGACTTGACAGGAGAGAATTGAATTTAAAAGGATTTAGAAAGTATTTATAACACGATTATAGATTTATATGACAGTTATAATCATTGGCAATTTTCAAGCTTAGTCTTGAAGAGGCTTAAACTTATCAAAAATAAAATTATCGATTAATTTTCTTTATATAACATATCTTTTATTTGATGACATATTGCTGAGAAGGATTTAGTACGGTTTTAGTCCAGGCTTCCGCTGACATGATCCGCTTATAATGGATCAAGATAATATCAAAAGGACTAATGATAAAAACGAATACTTCGCAAGATCAATTAGTGAAAGAAAGAGATCATTCAGAAAACAATCAAATTTCATTATATATATGATAACATCATTATGAACTGATAATGCTATAATGAATTGATTTCTCTCCGTAACAATCAACGAAACTGCATAAGTCAACGTCAAGAATGTGTAGCGATTCATGTATAGGAACATCATATACAGAATTTATATTAGCATTATCATATTAGCATATAAATAACATAATATGAAGTATTCACATGACTTCTAAGAAACAATATTCAAACTATCTTATACATTCCACATGATACTCTTCAAAAGCACTGCAACTTATTATTAGATGTAGATGTAGAGCTATTTCAACTGTCGCGAAATAATAATATTGATGTGACAATATCATCGAAAAGACAGCAAACTAAGATTCCAAAGAACGTAAAGTGCATCCTATCCCGCTGAGGCTTGCGAGCAAATGACGTCACCTCTGTTATCGAAAATCAAGTCGTTTCGAAAGCTTTGATGCGATGCTCGAATCGCTAAACTTAGCTCCGCTCATGACCAGCAGTAAAACACAAGATTCCGATATCTGTGCGCAATTGAGAAACTTCGAACCTACGAGCTGATCGTATAGATTATATCATAAAATAAGAACACCGGAAATACTTTGATACTTCGCGATGGATTCCTTGATATTCACTATAAAACTTTCCGTTCATATTTCTAAATAGCCATCAAAAATTTATTTTCAGTAATAATATTACGCCACACTTAAGAAACTTGTCGCGTTCGCATAGTATCTCATTTTCATTCGCTCATCTTCATTGCTAATATTTTCCTACCAGTTGAGTCGTTAACTTCTTTAATGCAAATATTAAATTTCCATTTAAATATTATATTTTTTAATTATATCAAGTTTATATATGTATTTTTTTTATGCATTTGCAAATAAGAAGCATAATATTTTTCGCAGCAACTTTAATGTTTTGGACATATTAAAAAGTTGCAAAATTAAAATTGCAGATTTATTAAAATTATATAATTTAACAGATTAACAATTTCTTTTAAAACAAGAAATTTGAGGAAAATAATAATAATTAATTAATATGAATAACTTCTCGATAAAATTGTGAAGTAAAACGATATTTAAAAACTCTTTCCTTATCATCGATTATCTATATCGATTCATATCAGCTTTAAATTTACTCACTGTTTGCCTTAAACTTCGAGCCTGGAATTTCTTATATCGTTCGGTTAACTGCTCTTGTATAGAATGCGGAGGTACGCTTGTCTATTTTCGAATGCATACCGGTCAACTCAGTCCCTTTCAAGTTCATCATGCTTCATTTCTGTGCATGGCGTACCGTCAGGGAATATCTCAGGCACGTTATTACGTGGACGTTAGCGAGAGCACACATAACAAGTAGTTTAATGAACGAAATTAAAACTCCAGCATGTGTGGACTTTCGTCAACACGAGAAAATGGAGCGCATTAAGCGCGTTTAAACTACTCGTTGACGCTCGTTACTAGAGAGAAATAACTTCAGAGATTAGTGCGAAGGAATTATTACGGAAAATATCATAGTATTGACGTTTGCCAAATCAATATAAGATATTGTATCTCGGATAAATACCAGATGTCTGTCTTAATTTCTCAATTCATGACACTGCAGGATGGAAGAATTATACCGAATCATACTATTTAAAACTTTGAAAAAAACTTTCAGATGCTGTACCTTGTTCAGATGCTTCAAAACTGTCGTTAATGACCTGAAAGTTTGCGCATTTCTTAGCACGAATAACACTCCCCTAAGTTGTTAGACGAGGGTGATCCACTACTTACCGCGCAAAATTGAAGGGTGTACTTACCGCGACTCGTGTAAAAACGTTAAGCGGTTTGCGTGTAACCGATAGATCGTACAATCAATTGGACCAATGAAAAAAATATGGAAAAAAACCGCAGTGGTTCCTAATGATAAGATGAACATCGCGAAAGCGCGTGAAAAAAGTCACATCTATTAAGAACGTACAATTTTTTGTAACTAAAATGTCAAAGCGATGGAAAATCAGCGATTCGTGCAATTTCCGAGCGCGTGAACGTGCTGTCACATAACGCAGAAAAGCGGACTGATTAAAAACAGGGCAGCTGTCAAAATGACTCGAAACTTAGAAGAAGTACAATCGGAAATTACTCTGTCGGGCCGATATGTCGAACTGATAGTAAAAGTTTTATCAAACTATGTACATCGATTTTTCTTCTATAAGATTGTGTTTGTGTGGATACGTGAGTGCAAGAATCGTCTGTATGATTTTTAGTTACTAGAACGTTATATTTAACAATAGCTGACGTATATATCGTTTAGATGCTTAATTTACCGTTTATCCATTATATACTTATGTTGAGACTATATAAAATCCTATGAAATATCTTAGACTCTTGATTGCAAGTTGTTATATATAATGCTAGATAACACGTGTTTGCCTATCACTACGTAAAAACGCTACATAAAACATTCGATACTTATCTACAACTGTATTAAATCATTTTAATAATGGTGACTATATATAATGTTATCATTGAAAAATTTTCATCTCACTGTCGCGATTGTCCCGATTATCCCGATACTACATGATACGAGAATATGCTTTAAACGCGCCTCAAGAGTTCCTCTTTTTTTGCAAATCGCTCGTAGGGATCGATATGCGATGTTCGTGTCGACTATGTGTAGCAGGTATTACAGCGATGCGATGTTCGTGTATCCAAGCTAAGCGAGGGAGAACGGATAGAACAGGCACATATATCTGCAAATCGGTTTCGAAGTTGCGACCCGTCAATTGTTGTTTCTGTGTGTGATGTAACTTTGTCACAGAGAAAATCAATTAATTCGTGACCCCGTCTGTAATCAGAGTCACTTCCCGTTTCACAGTTATCTGTGAATAAATCTTACGACAATCGACAGGCGATACACCGCAGTTGATCAAATATCCCGTAATATCAGAAAGTAGTGCAGCCGCGATTATAAATCGATAAATTAACACTGCAATCAACTATCATGACGTGAATGTCAAGCCTCGCCTGATCGATTTCCTAACACAATATAACTCATGTAATAATTGTCAATTCGTATTATTACACGCCTGCGGAGCTGAACATTATGATTATTCTCGTCAATTATCACTGTTGTTTGCAAAAGAAGAAAATATTGAAGGGTAAAATTTTTTAATCGAATAGCTACTGAAAATGCGTGAATATGAAATATACGCGAGATCGCTGTTAAAAAATTTTATATTTTATATTAGGTGTACAACTTTGCTTCCGCCGTTTTCCTATAGATTGCTTTAGCGGTAAGTGGTGATCGAAATCATAGACGTCATACAATAAACTTGGGCATCTGTCAACATAACCCCATAGAAACATTAGTCGATTTGTGTCTGCATCATAAAGTTATTCTCGATTGAAAATGTCAGTTTACGGAGCCAAATTCTCGTCATTTGCGGGAGGTTTTAATTTTTTGCTTCAATATGAAGAAATCTGCGGCTGAGGCTTATCGAATGCTCTCAAATACTTATGGTGAGGCCGCTATTAGTGAAAGAACGTGTCGTAAATGGTTTCAACGCTTCAAGAACGGTGATTTTGACGTCCAAGATCATGCTCTGTATTTGGTGGGACCAGCTCGGCGTAGTGTATTATGAACTGTTAAAACCGACTGAAACAATCACAAGCGATCGGTATCGAACGCAATTGATGCGTTTGAGCCGAGCATTGAAAGACAAACGGCCGCAATACAACGAGAGATACGATAAAGTGATTTTGCAGCATGACAATGATTGCAACATGACCCCATGTTGCGAAAGTGGTCAAGACATACTTGGAAATGTTGAAATGGGAAGTCCTACCCCACCCGCCGTATTCTCCAGACGTTGCTCCCTCTGACTATCACTTGTTTCGATCAATGGCACACGGCCTGGCTGACCAGCACTTCCGGTCTTATGAAGAAGTAAAAAATTGGGTCGATTCGTGGATAGCCTCAAAAGATGATCAGTTTTTTCGATGCGGGATTCGTACGCTACCCGAAAGATGGGAGAAAGTAGTGGCCAGCGATGGACAATACTTTGATCATCATAAATGTATAACCAGTTTTTTACAATAAAGCCTCGAATTTCGGAAAAAAACGGCGGAAGCAAAGTTGTACAAAAAATGCTTACAAAATTGATGAATTTTAATAAGCAAATATACAAAATATAATATACAAAATTGTAATTTTTCGAAATATTTAGATTTTTCATAGCGAATTCAATTGGACATACTACTGTCTATTGGTGGATATTAAAACCATTCTACACTGATTTAATCTAAATGTAAAATAAAAAAATTCTAATAATAAAATATATATCTTATCAAACGATACAATAAAGTGTCTAGTTTTAAGTATTTTATAGTTTAACCAATTTCTGTATTTATAATAAACATATATCTTTACATCAATTTGTGTACTATGGCTTTAATGTACACCAGTGCGCATTGAGTGCGTCCAATAGAATCCGCTATCAGATATTTAAATTTAATGCTTTGAATAGTTTGAATTAAACGCTTTAAATTTTAATTTTTTTCTTTTTTGTAATCTATTCCAACACTTCGAATATCGAAACAACTCCAATTAGAAATCTCGCTAAACGGATTAACTCAAGGTTTGAATAATTCGACTATTTTCAAATATTCAAAGTTTGATTTATAAATAATACAATAGAAAACGATATATTTCGATTTGTTCAAAAATTGTTGCGATTTTCATATGCGATTCTTCTATTGCGAATTTTCTTTTCAACGAGCAATTCCTTGCCGTTCCGATATATATTGTGCCCCTAAGGCCGATACGAATCTTCCAGCTGTTGAACTATCATCGTTGTGCTCCACTTTATTCCGATCCTGTTTCTTGCCTAGCGCAGCAGTCTTTGTAACGCGTGAAATTCTTCGAATAATCTCACGCTTTAAATCTTTATCCTCAAAGAGTAGAATGTTAAGATATATTCTAGTTCGCGAAATACAAGCTTCCGTATCTTCGATGGAAATGTCGAGTCCGTTTCTTATTGACGATATACTCATCATTTTAAGTTCAACGTCATGAATTCGTCGAATAAAGACAGAGAGAGAGAGAGAGAGAGAGAGAGAGAAAAAGAGAGAGAGAATGTATGTTATTTGAATTAAATTAAATAATTTTAAAGAAACTCACACGAAAAATATTTAAGTATCGCATCAGTAAAATTTCACGGGCATGAATTAAAAATATGTATTTGCAAATAATTGGACAAATTTTTAAACAAAATAATACACATCAAAATTCAAACGTGATTTTTGCGAAAATATATTGTAGACAAACTTGGACACTATTAAAATAAAAATGTAATATTATTAAAATCTTTAGATTAAAACTTATAAAACCAAAATTATCTCAAAATGCTATTCATCAATGAAACAACAAAATTTTAAGCGTTTTTTCTTTCAATATTGTTTAGTATAGTCTATATTTATAATCGCGCACGCGCACGTTTCTAATGAAAAAGTCAACTGAAATTAATCTAGAAATATGATATGATTTGACAAATTTGGATCTGAAATATCAATTTGTATTTCATTATGACATGTTTACCATCATAATTCAATTGAAGAATTCACATGAAGTTTATCTCGAGATATAGGCTAAGTTTCGTGTTTCGCGATTTAATAATTGATGTTTAAAAGATCAAATGGACGTTAATAATTTTTTAATGTCGTAACATTTTTCTAGAAGTAATTTAACAAATAAAAGATTATTCATTAATGAACGAATAAAAAATTTTATTCAAGTTAAGTACAAAAATAAATTTTAGAAGCTTTAAAAAATATAAAACACTCTTCTTTATTTCGACATTTTTATGTCATAATAAAGAATAATAATGTTGATCATTTTTATTGATATACTGATTTAATAAGTGCAGGTAATTTGATATTAATTTTTCTCAAATAACTCGATTCAGACGATACTAAATTTAATATTCATGCAAAGAATAAAGTTTATCCTCGTTTAATCGGAAAAGTATTTATAGAAATTACTTTATTATTATACCTTCTTAACGGTTTACATCTCGAAAGCAGTTAATTGATTTTAATAAGCCAGAATAGAAATAAATCGCGATATTTTTGCAACAATTTAATCTAATTTTTATGATTTATTTCAAAATCATAACTGATTTATATTAAAATCATAAAAAATTCTTCTTTTTATCTTAATAAAAATCTGAATGTAATAATAATATATTAATTTACACAGATAATTTTTCAATCAAAATGAAGGTAAATTTTATCCTTCAAATAATAATATAAACTATTTTCAAATTAGAAAAATAAATAACTCGTAACAATTAAAAAATTATTATTAACAATACACATATACAGGATGTCTCAAAAATTTGTGCATTCGGAGTACAGGATACTTTATGCTAAAACAAATACCTTGTTCCTTTTGTATTGTAAAATTGTATCTTACAAGTAGTTTTTGCAGAAAAGCAGGTTGAAGTTATATTTGTAAACGCTAAAATTATTGAATATAATTTTACTATAGGAAAAAGTTTGTTTTAGCACAAAAAATAACTTTTTGCTTTAGTAAAATTGCGTCCAATAAGTAGTTTTTGCAAAACAGGTTGAAGTTAACAAATAAGCACAAAAATTATTTATCGGACGCAATTTTGCTAAAGGAAAAAGTTGTTTATTTTATCATAAAATATTATGTTCTGTACTCCGAATACGCGAATTTTTGGACACCCTATATATACAAACAGATCAAAACAAATTTTCTCAACAATTGAAATACAAGTAACAATATTTTCATTCCAAGACACTTCTCTCGATCAAATAATTAATTACTTAATTTTTACCGAAGACAAGATTAACAAATCCTAGACAAGGAGCATTAAAAATTTATTTATTGAAATTAATTTGAAATATAAAAAACAGAAGTACATAATATTCATAATACTTAATGAGTGCTTTCCATTTAGTAATACAAATCAACACAAATATTATTCTATCTTTATTGGCATTTTAGTAAACAACAAAGATAGAACGATACTCGTCGATTTGTGTCATCAAATAAAATTGTAAAAAGATCAATTAATATGTGGCCTTGGCGTTTGTTTTTTGCAACATAGGCGCATTGCTGCGTATACAAGGTCGAGCATGTTGCTTGTACCGTGAGATTTGAGTCGGCAGATCCGCTCTGTATGTCCTCGAATTTATTCGCATTACGCATCGAAATGCGATCGCGACAGGTACAACGAAATATTGAACACGATCGTTTCCTTCAATTAACTACCTAATTAGTGGCCTAATTAGTTTTCGCGATTGACAACTCGAACGCATCGCTGTCGGTGTTGAATTAATCGTAGCTTCGTGCAGTTGTACTTCCTTCGCATTATTCATCTGTCGGAATGTATTTAACAAGTATGTCGCGTGGTTAACATTGGAAGTGTTGTACAAAGTGTCACGCACAAATTATCATACTCTGATAATTTGTTCAAGCGCAATCATAATTAACCGTGTTTTTGCGAATAAGTGTTGTATGAATGCAACAATGGAATCTAAAAGGAGGAGAACATTTAGGAAACATCGAGCGGCAACCAAGAAATGAGTAAGTTAGAATTTTTAATTTCATTTATTACTTATCAAATTAATCATTTGTAATTATTTTATGTGTGGGTAATACAAATGTTAATTATTCTTTCATTGTTATAATTTACATTTCTATCTTACAGCTCGACGCAGTTTCAGCATAATTATAACTCCGCTACTGCACGGCATATCGGTGTGAGAAATATATTATTTTGTATCTTATTAAGATATCAAATCAGCGTGAAAAAATTATACTAGATATACACTTACATATAGAAAAAGTGGGCCACTAAATTTTAGCAAATATTTTTAATATCTTTAAATAGCGATAACTCGATAAAAAATTATCGTATCGAGATGAATATCTTAAACTGAATATTTCTCTTGATAATCGTGCAGATTAAATTTGAATTATATAAATTGTATCACAAAATGGTGAACGTTAAAGACGGATATAGAAAAAAGAATATTTTATTCAAACTATTGCGTGGCTCAAGGGAATTGGCTGCTAGGTACAAAGTGTATGTCATTGATTTCCAAACAAATCCATATTTAGACCATTTTTCTAGAATTTTGTTTGATAAAATTATAGCGTTTTTAAAGAAACGCTGTTACAAAATTTTTTCTTGTAAACTCAGTATAACTCAGAAATAAAATATTGTACACAGTAAAAAAACAATTTGTATTTATGTCAAAACGAATCCTTGTTAAAATTTTTGTGTTGAATTTTTAATATACCCGAGTTTTAATTTAACATAATATGATTGTGTTTTTTGAATATTTTGTGTTAAATTAAAATTTAACATTTCTCAGTGTTAAAATAACACAATTTATAAGTAAGAAACAAATAACATAAAAATAATGTAGGTTTAAAACATAAATTCTAAAAATAAATGAATAAAATGTATGTGTTGATTTAATATATTATAAATGTATCAATATCTCAATAAAATTTGTTTTAAATTGTGTCAAGATATTACGCTTCTTGTGTTAATTTTTTACATAATATTTGTGTTACTTTCTATCATATTCATCTTATGTTAAATTAACACAAAAATTTAGGTGGACCATTTGGGACGTATCAATTTAACACAAAATTTTTCATTGTGTAGGAAACTTTATCAAAAGGAAATTAAGATGTGAATTTCAAATTTTAACTCTCCTTAATTTCATGTAAATGCGTGTACAATGTATATCCAGTTGTCGACGTTATCCAAGATCAACAACATGGATGTGGCAGATGCGTGTGTTGTCATTTTATGTAATTCAAGTTGTTTACATTTTGTGTTATTCAAATTTAATTTGCACGATTATCAAGGGGAACAATGTTCAAGCTTTAATTTGAGATATGGTTCATCTAAAATACGATGATTTTTCGCTGAGTTATCGCTATTTAAAGATATTAAAAATATTTGGCCCTAAAATTTAGTGGCCCATTTTTTCTGCGTATGAGTGTATATCTAGTATAATTTTTTTCACTCTTTTGCATGTGAGTGTATGTACATACATGTATTTTAAATAAATTTTGATTTTATCTTCATGATAAATTTGAGCAGTAAAAAAATAATTTATTATATATTAAGATGTCCTTTATAATGAGTCGGGGAAAAGTTTTTTTACATGTATGTAAAAAAACTTTCCTCAACTTACATTGGGTTAGGGGAAAAAGCTTTTTTACATATGTAAAAGGACTTTTCCCCCGAACCATATTAGGTTAGGGAAAAGGCCTTTTTACATATATAAAAGGACTTTTTTTCCCGACTATTTGAGGTTAGGGAAAAGGCCTTTTTATATATGGATTTTATAAAAGGAAATTTTTTCCTTGATCCATTATATTGTCAAATTTTCATAATTTTTGTTAACATCTGAAGTGAGGATTTGACCTTGTTAATACTATATATCATACGATATACTATATTTTCTCTGACTATAGATAAATGTCATCGAAAAGTATTAAAAAATATTTATTATAAAATTTTTATAAATATTTATT
>NW_017259212.1:532359-546066 GCF_001594045.1 Atta colombica | reverse complement strand
ATATATTAATAATTTTATATATGATTAATTTTTAATAATTATATATATGATTAATTTTTGTTATAAATTCTGGCGTAAATTAGTATTTAGATTTTTTAAGTTTATTGATTAGATAATTAATGAAAAATAAAGAAACAAAGAAATAAAATTAAGACAATTATAAATATATATATTTTTAGAATATGAAACATTTTTTTATCTATTCATAGTATTCATATTTCATGATTGGAAAAAGAGATGTACTCTACATTATAACTCTTATATAAAATAAAAAAATAACCTATAAAATCCATTAGAGAAAAATGATTAATTATTATCTTATTTTCTCCTTTCCAAATTTTTTAAAATAGAACAGAAAATCTTTTATCTTTTTTTTACAGTGCTATTAGAATTAAATATTACGTACATTAATAAAAAATGGAATATTAACATTTTTTTTAATTTTACATAAATAAAAATACATGTATAAAAAGAGATAAAAAATGTTTTATCATCAAATAACGTTTTTTAAACAATTTTTATAAAAAACAAAATAATTGATTATATTGTTATAATAAAAAATTTGTTAATTTTTTATTTCATTTATTCATAACCTATTTATTTCAATTTATTGATAATTTAACTTTATTTGATTTTTAAAAAATATTTAATAAAGATTCGATAAATGTCTTACTATTATAATATATTACGAAATATTTTACAATTGTATAATGTTCCAAGGTTATAACATATTTTACGAAAATAATTGTTTCACTTCCCATAATTATCTGAGGCTGTCAGTTGATTTCTATCAAAACTACTTGAACTATTTCCAGACAACAAAAAATTCTAAATCAAGACATAAGATATTTTAAAAATGATTTTTAGACGTCTTTAAGATCTTTAAAAATGTCTTGTTTTTGAACATGCGTTTTTCGGGTTCATCATCATTTTTATCAGGAAATTCTGATGAATACTTCATTTTTTATAATAATATGAGATTCATCTAATGATTATAAATGCAGGCTAAGTAATCTTAATGATATAATGATATGGAAAAAACTTGGAAATAAATCTAATATTACGGATCTTTCTTTATTCTCTAATATGGAATTTGCCATCGACCGTGTCATCACGAATAGGAACTACGTTCATTCATTCTGTTCATTTGGTGTCACTAATTGATACGTTTAATCCTCTTACGCCTTTCTTTTTTTTTTCGTGAATCTGACCAAAGTAATTCTTCTCTCTTGGTCGGAAATATTTCTACATAATCTTTCTCTTTACTGTTGCGCCGTATATGTTCATCCTTGACCGCTTTTCTTTGAAAATTTATTTAATATCAAGAATTTATTTAATATTGGTTAGCAATTTGTAAGGAATCATTGCTTCAGTTAATAATACATATCTATGCTCTCAATTTGTTCATATGCGTTTAATTCCTCATAATTACGTTATTATTATAATCAATTTTATGATTAAATTACTGTCGATATTAATTTTTTTTAATTCAAAACATCAAAACACTGCTGATTTTTTAATATTATAAGTAATTGAGAAGGAAGGACTTTTCGCAAGTTTCTTAAACATGTAATAAAACAGTAAAATCTTTCTTTAATTTGAACTTTACCTTTCCAGAATTTTAATTCAGTTACTAGCATAGTTAAAATGTTGCAATTGGGAAATTTGGACAAAATTTCTATGATAAAATTCATTAGAAAAAATTTCTCAAAGAATAAAAAATATATTTTCATTAGGTTAGATTTAATTTAAGATCAGTTAATTCCTTTCTATTTAAATAATGACCTTATTTAGAATTCAATTTGAATCTACTTAGAATCCAATTGTTTCGAGAAATGTATTTCCGTTTTGGTAAACAGATATGATATTACATCGCACGGAATACCGTTTATATTTTATTATGTGCATGGCGCGAGACGGCTCTTGCATTTCTCGATATATATGACTTGCTCGGGATTTGACAGCTGGAAAGTTACGAACAGACGTCGCCTAAACTCCCGCAGTCGTTGCACGACACATGAACGTGTACCGCTGATGTAGTATGACTTAGAGCTCTGCAGCATGTGGGAATCAGGAAGATATCGAGACAGAACATGCAATCATACTTTATCGTTATCCGTACAACGCCTTCGCCGCGAATTTAATGAGAGTGTACTCGGGTCGCTTGTCGGTTAGCAAAAATACTATTTCAGTTCTGCGAAGTCAGTCCGCGACAGTCAATCCGCATGGCAATAAAAGGACTGGTAATATTAAAGGATGATAAGTGGTGGCCACAGTTTTGGTATCTAAGATAACACGATAGGAACAGTGAAGGTATGGTAGGCGTTACGGAGAGTCGACTAGGGAGCAATCAATAACTGACCCATATTGTAGTCCTCGTTTTCCTCTCTCCCTCTCTCTTCTATCTACTGTCTCCTCTTCACTACCCCTCGGGCAAACTCTCTTTTTCTATCTATCTGTTTCTCTTTTCTTTTTCTCTTTTGCTTTCTCGTTCTTCGTTCATGATTCTTCCTTTCTATCAATTCCTCTTATCAGTGTTTATTTAACGATTTGTTTGTTACAGCTATCGACCTGTCTTTGTCCTTTTCAAACCGATGCTCACATCTCCTTCAAATTGCAATATGCAAATGAATAATCTTAATTTAAAATTATAATTTAAATTATGTCATCTGTAATTCTTTTTTTAATAATAATTAGAAAAAAGTATACGTGAAATAAAACTAAATACGAGCGTGATATTTTGAGAACGGATAAATTGAGAAATAATAAAAGGAATCTATTTTTTAGCTAAAATTTTTAATTAATATATAATAATTTTCCAAATTTCAACATTAAACATCTTGGATAACCAAATATTAAATTAAAAAACAAAATCTATTTCAAATCACATTTTATTTCGATTAAAACCCTGTTATTTGATTCTTCAAGTTTAATTCACGAAAAAATCTCCATTTTCTACAACACTTCAGTTTATAGTTCAAAACTGACATTGTTCCGATATTTTTATTATAGAAAAATCTATTCCTGTAATATTTATCCTGAAAATATCATCTGTGCATTTCTGGGATCCTCTATATATTTTCCTATAAACTCAAGTCTCAAGCAGGTAATGGCTTAATGCGCTCGCTTTGCGCGCTACATTTATGCAGAATTATAAGTGCATTATAACGCGAGAATTAACGTCGCGAGGATATTTATAATCGCTTTCGTCTCTTTTTACGTGAGCTCGTAATCCCGCGTACTCTTTTTGCAAATACGGGTTTATTGTATAGATCCATAGTCGCTTTTATTCGAAAAGCGAAAGATCCATCCTCGTATCGCACTTAATCCGATCAGATTTCTCCGTCGTCGTCGTGATTTATGCTCACTTCCGTTAGTCGGTCAGCGATATGCGTTTTTACGCGAGATCATTTCGCGACTAAAAATCACTCTGTGGCCTATTAACCTTTAGGTACACAAGCGGATTTTCTTGAAAAATGATGCGTCGTCTTTCTTGGCGCAAGATGATATGATACGAGTACTATCTCAGAAACGTAATGTTTTCCGGTCTTCTACCTAGAAATATTAAGAAAAATTAAATGTGTACGTTTAATAAAAAGACAATTTTTAATATATAAAAAAATATTTTATAATTATGAAAATAATGATTATTAGTTGAATTGTTTAATGTTCAATTATAGTATCACAAATTTTTTTACAAATAATGCTTTTCTTCTTGAAATATATATTCTTATATCAATCTTTTGCTCAAGTTCACTGTTTTCTATTTTATTAATATTCCTGAGGCTTTGTTGTGCTTTGTTGAGGCTTATCGCAAGCAAAAAAAATTTTCAATCCTGAGTATAATCTAGAATATTATAATCTAATATTGATTTGCAATAATTAGTTTCTGAAAATATTTTAAATTATCGTTTATATAAAAAAAGAAAAATTACTCCATATAGGAGATATATATATATATACACATATGACAGCAACTATATTATTCTATCTTTGGAAAATGCATCTTACTCTGTTTCCTTCCTATCTTTTTGATATATTGCAAAAATAGAGCAAACCGAGCAAGTGAAGAAGATGACAAAGAAAAAGTATTCAAATAGCTTCAGGATCTTTAAAAATTGATGCTCCTCTTTTTTCAAAGTTTCTATATCATGCATATAGAATTCTAAAATTTCCTGTCTTGTTCCGGTTTTCACAATTTTCCAGAGCGGTAGGAACTCCGGGATACCCTATCTTGCGCTACATTATGTCACTCGACATGTATTCGATACCGAACGATTCGATCATCGAAATGTATCCGTACTGTCAGAGTAACTATACATGCCATGGAGAATTATATTATATATCGAATGAAGAATAATTATAATAACCGTTCAATCGTATCGAACTTTTCCATTTCTCTCTCTCTCTCTCTCTCTCTCTCTCTCTCTCTCTCTCTCTCTCTCTCTCTCTCTCTCTCTCTTTCTCTCTTTCGATTTTCCGACAAGCAGCTTCAAATCAGTGATCCAGATCTTTTCGACTGTGAGCCATGTCTTGTAAAGGCGATTGAAGATGTTTTTCGAGTAGGCCTGAAAATGGATGCCGTGTAGAGTGTGAGGGAGAGGGAAGTGAAGAAGTCTGAGAGGCATCACTAGTGTAGGGAGAACGTGCCAAGGGACGAACGGAAGAAGTGCTTAGAGAATAGCAGCGATTCGTATCTCCACAATCTCTGTCGAGGTTCGCATCTTGCAGCCCTTGAGGGCTCTACAATATCTAATATCGTGCTTTAAATCGCACGTTTGAGATCGCGCGCTGGTTATGTCGATATGAAGTCATAGGCAACTGTCCATTGCCTGATATTTATTATTTTTATTACGAGCCAAGAATTACTTATCGAAATTTATAAAAATCTTACACGAAATATTGGTGAAATAAAGAAAAAATTAGCATGAATAAAAAATAAAGAATTTAATAAGTCTCTCTAATCGTAGATTTTTTTCTATTATAGCTTTTTCATTAAATCTATTAAATACATAAAAATCTCCTAAAATACTCTCTAAATCTAAATCAATGGACTAATTACCCAGTGGCATATTTAACACTGGATAATCAGTGAAGTTCAATTGAAAAAGAAAGAATGTTTGAACATTATATAATTAAAAAATACTGATATTTGCATTGTTAATTTTAATTTTTCAATATCATATTCACTGAATTTATGCACTGAAACAAAGTTAGTTAGATCACATAATAAAGATTAGATAGATTAGGAATCTCACATTTCATTCACTGATTATCAGTGGCATATTTGGCATTAATATCAGTGACTATCTATCCACTGATTAAGATTTAGAGAATAAGAAATTATGCTGAGATTATCATATTGGAAAGTGAACTTCTTTAAATCCACTTATAAAGCATAAAAGATAGAAATAATGTACGTAATACGTGATAAAATAAGGACTTTATCATTATATCTCTTTAGAGCGATCTCTTCTTTTAAATATCATATTTTCATTATTTTTAAATAGAAAAAAAATCGAGACTCGAATATTCCATTTGGTAATATTTCATACCTCGGTATTGTTATTAATGCGGTTTAGTATAATACGGCGATCATATTGAAGCTCACTGATTATTATATTATTGTGTTGGTAGGGATTGGACTATTATTGGGACTGCCGGGCGATCACCATTGCAGACCTATGAACAATAGGGTACATTAACTCTTTGTCTTATTTTTTGCCTTCATATTTTATTCTTTACGCTCGAATTTTTCTTATTCTTCTATATTTCTACTATTACTACTTCTTTATATCTCTTAGCGAATCATTGGATACATATCAGTTTGTCACCACTGTCATTTTCACCACTTTATTCGTCTCTCTCTCTCTCTCTCTCTCTCTCTCTCTCTCTCTCTCTCTTTCTCTCTCTTTCTCTCTCTCTTTTCTTCTATCTTTTTTTAAAAATATGAGCTCTTAAGTCGTAAGTCATAAGTCACGCATGCTTTGACATTTCTTGTCTTCCATTTTTTCTGCCTATATCATCGATTTTTTCGACTTCACCAATTTTTTATCTGCGATACCACACATGGAAAATAGTGCATTATATTGGTAGCGTATGGACTATGAGACGCATCTCGTGTTTTAATTCTTTCTCATAATGCATGCGCAGCGGAAGTAATAGTCATTAATTAATCAATAAGATCTTTTCGATCATTATATTCACTCTCTTATTTATTATTATTTTTAATATTGTTTAAGAGCGTGTATATGTGTGTGAGTTTGTGCAAAATTACAAAGGTAAGTTTCACAACGATTAATGTTTGTGTAGCTTCTAGCTTTTGAAGCATTTTTTTCTATTTGCTCTATTCAATCTGCGATTCTGCGATTAAGAAGAAGATAATGTTTAAGATAGGTGCTTCATAAAAATATCTTTGCGAGCACAGACGATCCTTGTTTTTCAAGCTGCCGTGCTCTAATAATCGACTATTCTAGAAAAATAAATACACGTCATGTATGACAAAAATAGCACAGGCAAACGAGTAATTTACGTCGGCGCACCTTCTGAATGAAAAATTAAAGTACTTAGACAGTTGTGATGCCCTCAAGATTTATATCTGAATCTGCATTTGCATATTAATGCGGGTAAAAGCACTGTACTTAACTCGAGCCACTATTAGTACACTCTCAGCAATGCAATATCTTTCCGCGGCAAGCAATATATTTTCGCTCAATGTGAATATACGCGAAACGTATTACTGTTAATCCTAACCTAACGAACAATAATAATAGTCATAGCAATCGACAATGTTCACCACAATTTACGAAATTTTTCATTTCGCGATTAATGAAAAAAAATTTTGTATTTGTTTTCGTTTTAATATTTCTGTTACAAGAGAAGTATTTATTCGCTTTGTTTCATAATAGAGGAAACCAGAATTTGTTGATATAATTGCCACATTTTCCCCATTAGACCTTTCAAACAACTATTATTATGAATAAAATGTATTAATATGATATACAGAATTTTTCTCTATAGTTTTATCAGAATAATTTTGTATATTATATAATATTTTTATAATAAGTGAAATATAAACATATTGCGTTGTAGTCAGCTTGCCCTGATAAGTAAATTGATGTGCGTGTGTGTGTGTGTGTGTGTATATATATATATATATAATAGTAGTAAATTATACGATATAATTATAACTCCATACTAAATTAATTAAAACTCCGCATGAAATTAACACAAATAAAAACAAATCGCAGATATATACGACTTGGTAAAGATTACGTATCTTAAAGTTATTGTATAATGATCAAATAGTAAAACACTGTTACAAAAAAACAAATAAATTGTTTTAATTGTACTTAGCTTACTTAAGATAGAAATATTAAATGTAAAGCGTTTTGTCAAAGTAAAGTTGCAACTAAAGGGTTCACGCACTTCTAACATGCGCGGTAATAACAAGTCAAACTAAAGTTTTTTTTTTAAACATGAGCCAATTTATCCTATTCCTATCATATATCTCATTTTAAACATTTCATTATAACAAATTACTGTTATTATTCAAAATAATATGTCAAAAATAGTAACAGAAATTTTTCTTGTAATTTTTCCTGTAATATATCACTTAGATTTACTTTCTCAAGCTGAAGAACATTCATATGAAATTATGAAACATTCGAAAATTTATTTGCCTCCTCTTAAATCAGATCCTCTTTTCTTTTTTTCTACGTTAATACTTATTCTGTTGTACTTTTTTAATGTAATACTTATATACTTCTTTCATATAATCCTTACATATTTTTTTATATTACTTTTTTTGTAATGCTTACTTGATTTAAATAAAACTTAGGGAAAAGCATTTACGTTATAAAAGAGATATTTTGTGATAATTTTTCCATTATTTCTTTCGTCATAAATATATAAATGGAACGCAATACCAATTTTTTTCTCGTACCAACAAGTCCTGGTCTCCCCTATATTCATAGTAATAATAAAAAGTTAGTTCTCAAAAAAGCTTTTATTTTCAATCATCACAAATTTTTCAATCCACAATATTTTTCTAGAAAAAAATTGAAATCAAAAATTGATCTAAATCAATTAAAACGACCATAGAATGTTTATTAAAAAATTCATGCTTTTAAAAAATTTATGCTCATGAAAGTTAAGATAAAAATACCGGTGCAGAATCGAAACGTATCCCCTCATTAATCTCATTAATAGTGATCAAAATTTTGCGATCTATCATCCAAGTATTTCGGCGTGTAATAAATTTAAAACCACGTTTAATGATACAATAGTAAATAGAACCACCGAGTTAACAAAATATGAAAGTTCGTCTTAATTTGACGGATAATACATGATAGTCATTATAATCCAGATAGTCTAGTTGTTATCATGCAGTCATTTCTTACTTTCTTACTCATTATTGCCTTCCACGACATTTCTCTCTCATCAGGGAGTTGAGAAAAATCCTATTCAGAAATGCTCGTCTCATGAACCACCCAATCATTACGTCGACCAATGCGAGGAAGAATAAACGAGTCACTTACCGCTTCTGCAATCTTCTGTATCTTCACCCTACTATTTGATTTGAATTACTTAACTCGCTTATTCATCTCTTTTAGGTTTGTGCTAAGGATATTCTATTAAATAGTTTATTATACTTCATAACATTTTAACGGAGATATGCAAATAAGACAATAATATGTTATGGTTATTTCATACATTCATTCATTAAAATTGTGTAAATTAATTAGGAAATATAAATGCACAGTACGATTGAATAGCCAAAATGGAAGAAAAATCTTTATTGAGACTTGATCTTTATTGAGATTATTGTAAATATTTAATAAAACAATTCATTATTTCATTTTCTTCTTTCTTATCGAATTTTTTACGTATTGATATCGTTATTTTGGTTAATAAATATGTCCCGAGGTTATCAAAGAAACTGTATGTTCAAAATAAATATTTGCAGATTGAATCTCTATTAAATAGATGTACAAAAAGAAAATTCTATTCTACGCTTTTTTATATAGTTTCTATTCTCTTTCTCACAATTTTACTTGTTCAAATATCATTCACAAACATGTTCAACTCTGATATTTACGAAGTATTTTTAGTTTCGAAACTTTTTATTATGCGCAGTAATATTTTCATGAAAATTAGGCATACTGTTATATCTCCATTAAAATATAGTCTGAATAATGTAGATGTTAAGTAAAACGTATTAAATATAAATAAATAAATAAAATAAAATAAATTACATATAGCAAATTATTATTCTAATATCTAATGTTTATTAGTGCACTCTAAAAAAATGTCGATGTGGGTTTAACAACCCAGATGTAAATTTAACATTTATGTGGTGTCTACATATTTCTTACTACGTTGGTGTTTAATTAACGTAGATTTAAAACCCCCTGGTATCTATATCAACATTATCATAATATAGATTTACACTATAGATTAACATTATAGATGTGTAGATTTAAATCTCATGTTATTAAATCTACATCAAGTTGATTTATAGCTATATAATTCTCATTGTGTTAGTGTTAATTTAAATTTAACACCAAGACAGTGAGAATTATATAGATATCGCATGATGTTAAGTTTACACCACTATTTTTTAGAATGCAATGGCCCTTCTTTTTACTTAATTGATTTATATATAATGTGGATATTATAAATATTATTAAAACATAATATCCTGCATATGAGAATACTATGCAAATACGTAATTATATTCGCTAATAATTCGTAGCTATTTTAAAGAAATTGCCGGGAAAGCAGCATTTTAATTTTTATTGTAACATGATTTTCTCTATCTTAAATGTAATATAAAATAATATAAAAATGTATATTGTTGTAACAAACAAAAGATGTAACAGGCAAAAAATGTTTATTAAGCAACAATCATTATGAAATTCAAAAGTATACTAGGATTAAAAATACATTCGTATTTTTGTGCGCTTCGTAATTTCAATGCAATACACAGCAGTTGTGCTGCCTTTGTTTATGCGGAAACACATAAAGCTCGTCATCAATGTGTTCCTTTCTGTACGAACAGACTGTGACGACCGGAGGCAATCTGTGCATTTGTTCTCCGTTAAGGGTCGAGAACAAGGCCGACTCGACGTTACTCTTCTTATCATACAATAACGATAATTAACTTCATTGCAGCCTCGTTGAAATCAAGTTGAAATCAGGTATATATTTCTGATACTTTAGACGATCCTGCTCATAAGTAAACAACATTCAACAAACGAAGCTAATTTTAATAGCAGACTAAAATGTAGCGAGTACCTGAGGATTCGATCCACGAATATTTATTTTGAACACGCTGTTCCTTTTATAACTTTTAATCTCAGGATAGAAATATTAGACAATAAAAGACGTCAATATTTACAATAAGATTCAATAAAATCAAAGAAATAAAATTAGTTACTTATTAAATATTTATAATAATTTCAAGTCTTACAAAAAAATTATCGTTTTACGATTAACTATTCAATGTGTGTCGTAATTTATTTATTTTGCAATTAGTTTGTGCGATATTAACCATAGCAAAATCACAAAATAATAATAAAAATTGATAACTAATAAGCGTTTAATGCAATTTTAAAGATTAATAAACGAATATTTTGCTTCTTGATTTCTTATAAATTTTAATTTCTTATAAAAATTAATATATTTTCGTACACGACACATTAATGACCATTATAATGAGTATAAAAATTATTAGGTTGCATATTTTGCGAACATTTTTATCCAATGCGACAATTTTTATCTAATTCAGTGACGTTATCTCGGAAAGTGTGCAGTATATCAAGTTATTTTCAGTGCAGCGGGTTGAAGAAATGGAAACACTTGCGGGAAAAACACTTCTGCGGGAAAAAAATTAAAAGGCTTCACGATTAAACACAGCGCATAAGCAACTGAGAGAAGTGTCATCTCATTATGGTGCACTCACATTAGTTGCACCTATTTTACGGCATGACAGATTCCCCACATAACGATCACTAATGCGATTTAATGCATTATTGTGGCGAGGATAGAATTCTTGGACATATCATGGAAATCCCCGGGGACATAGATTTGTACAATTTACATCATTATTCATGATAATCAAATAGCATAATGATCTCTAACAAGTACGAGCATTACCTTTGATTAGTCATGAACTGATTCGAAATGTCCCTCGAAAAATGTACAAAATTTTTACTTCATTGTTTAAAACATTGAAATCGAATAATCACATTGATATTGAATAATCATCATGTTTATATCGAATTTATTAATTTGTATGCATAATAAGAGTGTCTTCCTCTGCTGCATTACATTTCACTCACGTATAAATTTCCAATAATCACTGTCGCATCATATTAAATTACAGTGTATTAATTTCTATGTTGTTTGTCATCCATAAAGAATAATTATGTGTCACGGTGATCTGCTGTCGACAAAGCCCCTCTGTGTTACTTTAAGTCTATCTCTCGAGTATCTTTAATCTTGCCAAATCAACTATGCGTTAATTTAAAAAGCACTTGAACCGAAATATTTTCCAAGATAACAATTATCGAACTTCGTGCCGGACACAAAAGAACACGAGATCGAACCCTGTCCTAATTGTGGACTCACCCTTAACGTTCGAGTTGATTGCTGGCGATGGTAGTGGCTGACGGGTAGAGAAGACAATGGAAATTGTGAGCTTGAAGCAGAGGCGGTGTAAAGACACTTCTTTTGCTCCTTTCGCCTTTAAATTGCTCGCGTTGCGCTCGACCGATCGTGTGCACGGGATAGTCTTTTCGAGCTTCAGTATGAAGTCTGTCTCGTTGGTTCCTCTCTCTTCTTTTTTTCTTCCTTTCTTTCGGATCAGCCGACGTGTGCACGAGCTGCGCTATTCATGCAAATGGCTGCAACGACCAGATGTACGCACATGCATATATCGAACATGCGGCTTACCGACCCGACGTATTCGAGTCGCTCTCATGTTTCGACAAATGCAGAAGAGTATACTAAGGGGGTAACTGCATCACACTCATGTGTACCTAGAACATAGGATGTCGCGATGAATCATCAATGAAGTGAGACAATAGTTGAGAAAAAGAAAAAAGGTAGCAGGAAATTATGACTTTGCAACTTGGAATAAATGCGATCGTATCGGCAGAATTTCTCTGTAGTCCAGAAACGTGAATTAAATGATGAATGATGAATTAGATTTAAATATACGATGCTGAGTAAGTCGGAGTATGTTTGAAAGACATATAAAAAACATATAAAATAAATGAAGGAAATTATTTATAATAACTTCACCGATCAGTTTGACACATGTTGTTAAGATTATATCCCTGAACAATAATCAAAAGATTTTAGCTGTCACTAATTATTCATTAAAAAGTTTAACAAATGAATAATATGAGTATAAGTTTAATGCTATAATTTAACTTTTAATTAACATATTATTTAAATTTTAATAAATGCTTGGAGAGAACAGAGGTATAAATAAGAAATATGTATTTTACTTATTTAACGTATATCTATATATTTTATTTGTTTAAATTTTATTTTTCAATTACTCTAATGGATATAATTCAAATAGTAACGTAATAGCATCAAATATTATGTTTCCGTTAGTAAGGTAGTCCCGTACGCAGTGGGGATAGTTCTTGCTTTATATGGAAGATTATAAACTCATATAGAATTTCATTTTGCGTTATAAAATGTATGCGTGAATACAATAGGATCCGTTTCCCTACGGAAGGTTCCACTACCAAAGAACTAGACATAGGTTTAGAAAGAAAAGATAAAACGAGATTCAAATAAATAAAAATCAAATTAACAGATAAGGGATTAAACCTAATTAGGTTTCCTAATAGGAAATCTAATTAGATATTACTGCTAAAATTAAAATTTAGTAATGAACATTAGGCTCATTTAGCTCCTTATCTGTTAATTTGACAAAGGCTTAGGTTGAATCTCGCTTCGCGTGAAAAATTGTAAACTCACAAAGCGAGGTTCCACACTGATAATAACTTTCCATACAAAACGAGATTTAACCCAAACCCATGCGTTTAGTTTCTTTGGTAATGGAATTTTCCTATAGGAAGAGGCGAAACCTGGTACATTCATACACTGTTCCACATGATATATTTAAGAAACTTTTCAAACTTGTTTTGTTAATAACTTTTTAACCAATAATGAGCGATGGCTAAAACATTTTGATTAATGTTTAGAATCATGATTTTGATAATATATATCAAGATCAAGCTGATCGGCGAGGTCGTTATTGTAAATAATTACCTTTGCAAAACGCTTTTTAAAAAAACGCAATATTACATTCTAAATCCATTTCTGTTGGAATATATTATACTGGTATTTAAGCATTCATTCATTTTATTCACGTGTGCGAACTTTTTAATTACGAAACCGCGAAATTGTGCGCAAAATGCGGAGTTGATTACTAAAATTTCGAAATTTCCAGTTAAAAGTTTATTATTCGCACTCTCTGTTTATCAATTTGTATATAACGATTGTATCTTTATCACGTTTTGTTAAAATCAACACACACATTTTCTTACAATCATTAAACACATCGTAACACATGCTTCGAATTTTCCTGTGTTTAAAAAATTATTCTTATTGAAATTTTTGTAAATAAATTTTTTTTTAGAATCCACAGGTATTATTAAAGGAAAAAGTTGAACATTTTTT
>NW_017259212.1:531245-532259 GCF_001594045.1 Atta colombica | reverse complement strand
GGCAATCATCAAATTAAAATTACAATTAAAATTTGATCGATCGATGACGGATAAATTCACTGATTGTTATTGCTTCGTTGCACTTCACAGAAATAATACTTATTAATAAAAAATATCTATTAATAAAAAATATCTATTAATTTAAATAAATAATTATTTAAATATTTATGATAATAAAACACATCAACAAGATATTTCGCTTATCATTCATAACAAAAAATGTATTTCATTTTCATTACACAAAATGAATAAAAATCAATGATCTTTAAGAATGAGTCACTTTTTAATTATTTGTTAATTTTGTAAAAGTATATTGTGAAGGAGATGTCAACTGCTTCACATACTGAAGACACTGTACATTTCATCATTGAGATTAAGGGAACATAGTTGAACATAAATTTAGTCATAATAGTTGAAAATTAATTGCACTATCGAGAGCATAATGTTTCACTACATGAGGCCAGTGATGTTTAACACAATATCAATAGACGTGTCAGTTTATCGGTAGATAGCTACGTGATGCAGTAGCATCAGCGACGTGAGTCGGGTTAGCTATATAATTCTTGATTATGTAAACGAGATATTTCCCAGTGGAAAGTAGCATTTGAATTAGTTGTCGCGTTAGAGGGATATGCATCAAACGGAAATATACTATGACTTTTGCTATTTTCACCGCGATTCTCAACGGAGGTAAACACGAGGACAACAAATGTATTCCCTGGCATTGATCCTATAAAAATCTGCCCTATTTTTTTGTCGACGTCAGGCCTTCCTACCGCTAAAAATCTGCGACTAATTTCTTCATGAAATTATTTTGTAGAGCTGATAGACCGCATCATGCGGCATTATGTAGCGTGAAAGATTCCGCAATGACTGCATTGCATGAACGAACACGCAAGGATCAGCACATCGAAAACTTTCTATCGTCTTATTTATATCCCCCCCTTCCCCCTCTCGCTCTCTCCCTCCCTCTCCCTTTCTCTCTCTCTTTCTCCATATATATATATATATATA
>NW_017259212.1:530786-531223 GCF_001594045.1 Atta colombica | reverse complement strand
ATATATATATATATATATATAAACATAGATATATAAACATAGATATATAAAAGGTGTCTCAAAATTCGTGCATTTAGAGTACAGAATATGAATATTTGCTTTATGCTAAAACTTTTTCCTTTAGCAAAATTGCGTCCAATAATTAATATTTGCGCTTATTTGTTCAACCTGCTCTCCTGCAAAAACTATTTATCAGACGCAATTTTGCTAAAGAAAAAAAGTTGGTTTTTTGCAAAAACGAACAATTTTTTTCTATAGTAAAATTACATTCGATAAATAATTTTTCCGTTTATTCATACAACCTCAACCTATTTTTCTGTAAAAACTACTTGTTAGATGCAATTTTGCAAAAAAAGTTGTTTTAGCATAAAGCATTATGTCCTGTATTCCGAATGCATGAATTTTGAGGCATCCTATATATAACTATATACATAGTT
>NW_017259212.1:524675-530686 GCF_001594045.1 Atta colombica | reverse complement strand
TATATATATATATGTGTATATATATATATATATCAATTATATATACTTCAGTTTATTATTTCTTCAGAAAAACTTAATTCGTTATAAATATAATAAAAAGTAAATTTATCGAGAGAAATTTACATAGATGAATTTATATGTCAGAAGGAAAAAGTTTTACTCATTATAGCCGCAATCAATGAACTATTTCTCTAAATAGATTCGTTAAAAATTTTCAAACTTTTACTGTAACATAGAAACGATTTACAAAAAATGCAAATGCTTTCCATAATGAATACTCAGTGTCGAAAATCTTACTGTTTTCAAGTATTTACGTATCCAGCAAACATGTATATATTTGTCACGGCGAATAACAAAACGAAAGAAAGAAAGAAAGGAAAGTTAGGATAGTAGAAAATTTCGTCGTGAACATTTTCCTAAGTCGACCGACGTATATACTAGTTCACGATCCTGCAATAGCTGCAGACGACATTCGCAAGTGGTAAGGTCGTTCGATAACACCTTCTTTTCGCGAGCTTTCAGTTAAAAGATAAGAATCTCGGATTCGAGGTCAGACCAGCACAGTTTTCAAGATGTCCTCTGGCCATCGACAAATTTCGAAAGAACGCTCGACCTCGCGCGGCGAAGGGATCGAAGATGGAAAGGAAGGGATTGTAGTATCAGAGAATAGAGATTACATGATATAAAAGAAGACGAAAGAATCGGTCCCGTTTTTCTTTTCTCCTTTGAATGTACACGAACGTGCGCGGATTAAATGCGAATGAAGTTGTGAGGAACAACCTCACAACTGACAAAAGTTATGAACACATCACGCGTATTGTAAACAGTGTATCTTTTTTTCTTCTCTCTTCAAAAATATGGCCGCAACTCTTCTTCACGCAAGAATAAAAAGAAATCGGGGATGTACTCGATACGTTGCGGAAGGTCAAGCGCCCTCCGCGCCAGACAATGACAAGCACTTGGAGTTTCACGTACAGGCATGTCGAGGACGTGTGTAGGATGGGCGTGGAGGGTGGTAAGGACGGAAGGGAAGACCTGAGGGGATGGATATACTGTGTGTTTCGCGCGGTGCCATATCACCACTGATGTATCCTGTAGGTCACACCGGCGTTTGGTATCGACCGACCGCGTGTACGTTACCTGCCACCGTTGCCACCGACAGTCGAAATATTGCAACGATCGAGACCTGCGGAATCTTGACCGCGATATCTTTCTCGGCTCAAATGCGTGGGTAGATCTTTCGTGAGTGGCGTTAGGTATGTCGCAAAGTGCACGAATAATTCCTGTATTCTACTACGTGACTTGATGATTCCGCTACGCACTTTTACGCGCTTCTGGTAGACCCGTGAGTCTCGTTTGTGGAGTCTCGCGAACAATTTTGTTAATATAACGACACTCGTCGGTGATAGATTGGTCCCTAAGAGAGAAAGAATTTTCAGTTGACGTTAATTTAATTTAAATCACAGCGCGCCGTGCGATTGTTTCCATTTTAGAAACGAATCCAAGTTATTGAACAATTCTAGTTATAGTTAATCGACGTTAGAGGGATTGGCTTAGCGTAACGTTCAACATTCTTTTGAAGACTTTGTGTTTTTTTGATAAATATTTGGCTATTTAAGAATAACACTACTCGACAAAAAATTTTTTTTCTATAAAGTGATAGTATATTTCCCGAAGATTTTTTTCGCTGAATATACTGCCAATGTTAGCATTTACATAGCGCATATCAAAATTTTTAGTGAATTGGAGTAGTTTTTGGCTTTCATCCAAATTTTCGATTCGAACATTGAATCGAAAAATTTTCTCAAATGTCTTTATAAGTAATGTTAGATAAAAATCAAGATCGAGAGTCGCGATTTTATTTTTGTTATATACAAAATGGCGTTTAAAACGGTATGAATAAATCGACAATATGTGTGCTTATGTGATGGTGACTGTAATTTAAAGAATGTTGCGTTACTGTGATTCTACAGGCGAGAATAACGAGATTTAATTTCTTTGTCAGCCAATCTATTTTATCTCTGCTATTTATTTAGAATATACATGCTTCGCAATACGTGATTCCGCTGAATCGAGCTTATGCAATCTGTTCGCAACGCGCGTACCGAACGTATACACTTTTGGCAAAAATGTGGATTGTTGGAAGAAATTCGTGAGAGTGATTCCACTTAAAAAGATTTCTTAATTCGAAACCTTCTCTTGCTATTATCATAAATATTTAAGTATGTAAATATGGTTTCTTTAATTAATTAAAAATCTTTTATCGATCAAGCAACTCGCATCAAATATTCACCTTTTATTTTATTAGCAAAAAAAAATCTCGGTCATCAAGATACTTAATGCGGAAAATAGCGGTGTCTAATTGACCTCGTTATAAAAAAAATCGATTTAAAATTTGCCAGACTCACTAGACGAAGTATTCGATATAAATGGACTACCGATGCAAAAAATTGAATAATATATTGTTTTATTAAATATGTTTTAAATTAACGCCGCTGTGTTTCCTTTTCGGTTGATTTCATTTGCTCGCACGTCGTGCAACGATTTTCTTTGTAAGAATGCAAATCCACTCGTTAATGAATTTATTTAAACGTATCAATACTCTTTGTATGTATGTATTTTTATCTTTCCTCTTTCTCTCTCTCTCTCTCTCTACATACCTGTGCAAGGTACACGTGTACTTGCACAGTCACATACACACATATATGCACTCTCGTTATACATTTTTTTCTTTCTTATTGTTATTTTTGTTTACTGTAACTTTGTTTTTATAATCACTCAACTTTGCTTTTCTCTTTTTTGTAGAAATGCTTGCACGCTTTCGAGAGGACGTAGTCTCAGAATATCTAATAATGATCTTCTGATTCTGATTCTTTGTTTGTTTATCTCTCTTAAATTCTGATGTTTCCTGTTATGATGCATGACTCTACGTATTCTAAAGTCACATATTTACATGACGGAGTACAACATCGGAATTGCCAGCTATAATATTTATTAGAGCGTATACTTATTACGATGTTGCACTCTCGCTCCTCTCATCACTCCGATGATACAAGGCATAGCAACCACGGAGAGCAAGAAATCTGCGAGACAGTGAGAGATCACGAAATCTCTACGAATATGCACAATACATAACGCGAAACGGAATTAATTCTAATCTTTCTGTCTCTTTGTGTTTTTCCACATATAGTTGCCACGGAATTGAGAACCGGCATGCCGCGAAGCACGAGAAGCGCCCGTCGCAGAAGCTCGAGACATCCTGGCCGTTCTCCCTGTAAGTCCAAATTTTCAACTTTGTCTGATTGCGTAGCTACCGTATCCTCCGGGAGCTCTCAATGTGGTTCCGCTTCGGAAACACGTAGAAACGAATGTGCTGTTCTGCGCTACTTTCGTTTCACCAATTCGGTCAGTCCAGAACCCGTATGTAACTGGCTCGATATATTTTACTTTCTTGTCAATTGTAAAAAATACTGCATTCAATTTTGTTTCGGTTTCCCTTAGTTTTTCATAGACTTGCTCGAACGATTCAGTTATCTCTCCGATCGAGATAAATGAAAATATTAGTTGCGAAATAATCAAATAGTTTTTCAATGATAGAATTAACAATTATTAATTCATGCAATTGTTAAATTTTCGCAAATACCTATATTTAATAACCTTTGAAAGAAGTAATTCATTAAAAATTATAAGATATATTAACTTTATCATTTATAAAATTTATTGTCAAAAATTTTAACTCTGGGCAAAATTTATTAAGTTATTTGATTGCATACATTATTTTAATAAATAAAGTAATAGCTGTAAAGTTCTCCTTAGAGAAAATTTGTGTTTGTTTATATAATTTTATAATAAATAATTTATATTTCAATTTTTTAAATTGTAACTCATTGTGTCAAAGTTAAGAATCCGCTTGCTAAATCACTTAAATACAATTTGAAAATGTTTTAATAAAATTTAAATTTTTTTAACGAGATTTTTCAAATAGTATACTCTTTCTTTCTTTCTTAAATTTAAATATGAAGGTCATCGAAGTATTCAGCCGCATTAATATCATTGTTATTACAGAAATCTCATTATTTTAATAATAAATAAGAGAAGCGATCGTTTAAAAATTGATCCGAGTCGTCAAAGCTACCGAAAATTATGACTTGATATCCGCCTTACACAACTTTACGTTAGCGCCATTTTTACGATCAATAATCTCTCGCCTTTCATTGCGGCTAGATGGCACATTCTGCCTGGGCATACTCTTGCTCTAAAACTTGTTACATTCACCGTGCGATAGCGCCACATCGAGCTCTGTAAACTTCGAAAAGCGCATTTAGGAACTTTTCATTTAATGCATTTTTTTCACTAATTTAATTGTTACAAGTCAAAGGTAAATAAAACGAGCAGCTCCGTGATGGTATGTTTTGTAATAGAATACATAATAAGACAATAGAGAGACATGCAACAAAATGAAGTACATATTTCGACCAAGTACACAATAAAACAAATAAATGAACGCAATAAAATATGAATAAAATGAAATATGAATAAAATGAAAAAAACACTTGACTACGCGATTTTCATTGGCACTAATATTGAAATAATGTTTAAAGAATATTATGATAAAAAAAGGCTAAGAAGAATGACGTTTCATGTGCATATGTTACAATATGACGTATTTACTTAACTGCGCAATATGTGATATTGAAATATAAGCGGCAGATTGCTAACGAAAAAATTTTGAATAAATTCTCACTGGATAATTTGCATTTCAATAACTGATATCTCGCGATATTCTGTTATCGTAATAAATTATTGTACGGAATTGAGGACAAACGCATATATATGTTGTACAAAACGGTGGATGTCCATTTATACAGAACACGATATAATTGTGCGGAAGAGAAATAATACTGTGCATCTATGGAAGAGTTTAAAAAACAACGCATTCCTGTTTATCTCTGAAACAATCGAATTACGAAATATAAAGGAATTAATTAACTATCGTCCGAGATGTATCTACGTTAGTTAATCGATTTCCGATTCGACAGAGTAATAGTCATTAATGTTCGAATTCGTACAACGTATATACACTCTTAAATATTTTTCGATATTTCGATTTCTAAATATTCATTAATATTACTCTACTATTATTATATTTCTATTAACTTTAGACCCGGCATTACAATGTACATCAAATTTGAAAATATTTTCCGTTGAAATTATTTAATTCTATCGACATCATCGAAGATCAGATGTATATAATAATGTTTATATCGAAAAAATAATTTAAATTTCGAAAAAAATTAATTGTTTAGTACGAATTACTTATTAAAGTGCTTTTGTGTATTGAATTAAAAAAAATTTTTTTTTAATTTTTTTAAAATTAGTTTTTTTATTTTAATGATTCCATTAAATATTTTTAAACTAAATTTGTTTAATTTTAATGGTAACATTGAAATCAAATCTGAAAAGATTTATTTTCTTACATAAAATTACGAAAAACTATGTTGCTATATAATATATAACAAAAGTCTGCTTTACGAAAAGATAAATCGGAAATTTGCAATAATTCAAAAAAATAATCTAAGAAAAATTGATGAATTATAGTTTATAGAAAAGATAGCTCTTCGCCATTGATCTCGGTAACAAGCGCATTTATTTTACGCGAACAATTAAAATGCGAGTCGCAGATAATAGGTATTGCGTTTTATTGCAACAACGACGGTCACAGGAGTGAGAAAAAATAAAAAGCAGTCGAACGTTCGTTCGGTCTACACGCGGTTGCGTGGGTGGTTGTATTACGACGATTCGCGTAATTATTTCATTTAGCACCGAGTTCGCTCGCTCGCTTAAATACTCACGCTTCTACGAAAAAAAACCTGACGCTTTTGTCCACTCCAATTCTCCGCAACCCCCTTCGGCGTCCCTTTAATTTCATGTTTTACACGTCGTTGCATATGCATGAGTAATTAACGACGAACGATCGCGACGCGCATCACGATTAAATTGTGTTTTGTTTG
>NW_017259212.1:523942-524575 GCF_001594045.1 Atta colombica | reverse complement strand
CTCTCTCTCTCTCTCTCTCTCTCTCTCTCTCTCTCTCTCTCTCTCTCTCTCTCTCTTTCTCATCCCCTATTTCTCCCGTCATCGTGTTTAATTACATGTGCTTTTGATGCGCGATAACGTCTGTTGGTCGGCGCAAGCAAGAAGTAAGTCAAGGATCAATCCGCGCACCGACCGGACGAATTTCGGTAGTCCTCGAATTATCGTGGGCGCGTCCGACCTTAACACTGATTGGTCGATACCCCGAAATAGCCACTGAGAGAATCTGATAATGTGGTTCGGCATACAGTGTCTTAGGATTCTCTAATCAATCATCCGGAAATTAATTTTCGACAGAAACGTTAAGATGCCAACATGAAATTTCAAATGATTGAAATGAAAAAGAGTAAACTTTATATTCTCTAGGTTAAACAACAAAACTTTTTACTCCTAACTTAAATGTAATTATACTGTTTCTTTACCTTGTCAGAATTTCAATCCGGAATTAATTAGCTGAATATCCAGAGGCAATATTGAAAAGTTGTAATAAATAAATATTCAAAAAGAATGTGAAATTTAGATTGTTTTTTTGGTTAAAATGTAAAAGTTCCGAGATATACAAATTATACATTAAAGACTACTTTACATTAAGGACTT
>NW_017259212.1:503661-523842 GCF_001594045.1 Atta colombica | reverse complement strand
CTATATATTGATTCATATTTATTATTCAAAGTCAAAATTTGAAACCAATTATTTTGTATCAGACTTTTTATTACTCGTCAATTACTCGAAAATCTTTTTCAAATTATACATGTTTTAGCCTAGTTGTTTATTTGATCTAAAATGTAATTTATTTTCTTACTAATATTTTATTTAAAATCTGTTTTTTGTCTGACATTTGATCTGACATTTTTTCTGACTTTGTCTATTGATTTTTTTTCTGTGAATTTTTTGTTATTTTTCAAAGCTTTTTAACTCTCCGTCTGCATCGTTTTTCACTAACGTTGTCTGCACCGTGAGTCCTTTGTGTCAATACCAAATTTCTCCTATTAAATCAGTTGTAAAAAATCGAAAAATTTTTTGTTTTAATCTCTATTTTTTATTCTAAACATTTTTGTACTCAAATGTTATATTATTTTTTTTATATAGCAAAATACAAAGGAAAAACTTTTGTCTATTTCTTAAAAGACCCACGATTAGACGGAGGGTTAATTATATTGACTCAAACAATATGATTGTATAGTAAATATGTATAGTAAATTTGTATAGTAGAATTAAGTAATAATATAATTCCTATTGCTTAAATTCTTGATGATGGGATGTCTTACTTAACAATTTTTTATCAGTAATTGTAATAATATTAGATTTATTATATTTGATTTGATAATTTTTTTTCATGTTTCCGATATTTCTCCAAAATAAATAATATATCATTCTGCTTAAGCCCTTTAATGTAATTATACATTTTGGAATTTATTATTTTAACTAAGAAACAGTCAAAAAACTTAATATTTTCTTTTCTTAAAAAAAAATTTATTAAAGAGAATCTGGTCATGAAGATAGAAATATAATTTTATATTTATATAAGCCAAAAAAATTGCTAGAAATTCTTCAAGAAAACGTAAATCCGATTTGTTTATTGTTTTACGCTTTATAAAGAGCCATATAACGACTTCGGGCATCTTTAAAATTTCGACATAGCTAGTAAAAACCAAATATGTCGGCTTCTATTATTCCAGTAACAACGATAAAAGAACTCTGGTTTATTTAAGGATTCTCCATCAGTCGTTGAGAGATAAATATTTTGCGTTGTTACTGGACTTTCGTTCCGTCGACGAAAACTGGATACTGACGTCATCGGATGTTTAGTCGACCGAGTTTACTCGCAATGAACAAATTCACAATTGAAGTGAAGCACATCCGAAATATTTCATATATTCGAAACGCGCAAACATCTCAAGATATTTGGTTAAAACTTTTATCAACTATTTTATTCAACAATAAAATTACGTAAATAAAATTACGTAAATAATCAACTCGACGCTAATCTCTAAAATGAAAATTAAATTTATATAAAGAGTCTTTTATATGTTTATAAAGAGCTTTATATAAAGAATCGCACGAGGAATATTACACCAAAAATACCTAATCCTTCAAATACATTTTAGGGAAACTCGTCAAAAGCGAAAATATGCGTTAAATATTGGCAACAGAATTGAAATGCATACAGATAAATCGGAAATTATACCCGCATAACGACAAAAGTTAAGCCGCTTCCACGAATTGATCGGTAGTCGTACCAAATTGTTCAGACACTTCTTTTACACGCAAACGAATGCATCATATGATAAACGTTTTTTTCTCCATAAAAATTCTTGAAAAATTTTCGTCGTATAATTATTAGTCACCTAACTCCAAGCATATTCGTAGAATCGTTAATAATATAATATACTGACATGATAGATGAAAAGAATTAATATTATAAAAATTGAGATAAATAATAAATAAAGATTAAAAATATTATTAGCGTATAATTGTCTGATTTCTAATTAATATGGCTTCCTTAGATGTCAAAGGAGCAATAGTAATCCTTGAATTAAATAACATTATTAACTTCTATGCCAAAATGTAAATTAATCGATTTTTGTGATTAATTTCAAAGTAAATATCGGCCATATTAACATAAAAATTTAATAAAAGTCAATTAAATTTGGATCTTTAATATACTTTCTTGAGTTAAATTGTTTAACTCCATTTAGTTTTAATCAAATTAACGACATATTACATAGAAAAAATGATGATCAATAGAAATGATTAAAAATAATTCAAATTGAATATATATAATTTGACTTTATGAATTTAACAGTATAGCTGTGATAAACAAATGATATATCCAGCAATACTTCCATAGAAAAATTTCAAGCGAGATCAAGGTGATATAACTTGATAACTATTTGATCTCTGTTTAGCATTTAACTATTTGCATTTCGCGTGAACCGACTTTAAGTGCATGTTGCACGCGAGATACGGATTGCAATAAGAGCGGTTTCACACGCATGAAATAAAATACGAAATATTGCGCGATAGATGGTTGATAGAAAAAAATGTATAGAAGAAATAGAAACTTTCACACGCAATGAAAGATTAATTGATCACATACGGAAGAAATGTTTGACCGCAGTAAAAATACTTATAATTAGCTAATTAATCCTGAAATCTGTTGTAAAGAAATTAATTCTGCTCTTAATGCAAATTTTATTTTACTCTGTGATACAAATAATTATGTTTTAGTTTACAACGCTATTTTTTGAAAAATGAAAATAATATTCAAATCTTATAATGCTGCATTATAATATAATAAATAGATATTTTCGTTATAAGATTTTTTTAAAACAATAAAAATTAAGACATAATTTTTAATTCATTCAAAAATTATGCCTTAATTTTTATTGTTTTAAAAAAATTATTACTTCTTCACCATTATTAATTATTCCTTAGTTTTTGCATGAAAATTTTTTTATATATGTAGAATGATAATTTATATATGTAGAATTATATATTTTGTTATCGAAAAAGTTATATTATTTAAACAACATCTTCAGTTCTACATATGTATACATATAATCGATTTTTCATTCTTTAATAAATAAACACAAAACAAGAAACTGCAGATTAAAATAATTCATCGACTATAGAGGCAGAAGTTGAAATCATTATTGATACAAATCAGGAAAACTATACTATATCTAATTTTATAATCGACAAATGTCCAATTATTATATAGAAAAAAAACAAGACTAAGTTTGCAATCAGGTAACAGTAGCGAGAAGACAAATGATGTGAATAAGAATAATGTTAAGAATCTGCAGGGATAAGTTCACAATCTTCTTCTTCTCTTTTTCTTACATTAAGCTTCTGGCCTGTGTTATGCCTCTCTTATATGCTTGTGCGCACGCTGATTATTCAATTGGCACAAGCATATGTGATCTACAGTTTCAATGCCAGTTCCGAACGACGGATTTTTTAAGAGGTGTTTCTGTGGGCAAGAATACTCTCAGGAAGTTGCCGGCCTTTTCCAAGAAGAAACACGAGCGTAAATATTTTGGTTTCTACTGAGATCGAACCCGGGACCTCTGATGATAAAGTGCGCTATCTGTCATGCCACGCTCGGGCTCACAATCAAATGACAATCCACGTGAAATCAACTTAATGCGTAATCGTGCGAAAATGATTTTATACAATAAAGGAGACAAGAATGAAGGCGATTCCATCGATATGGATAGCAATCTATTTCGATTCTCCCAGTGACGATGGCCCATTCGCTATCGTTTATTTTCGCGACAGCCATTTCTTTTCTTTTTGTGTTCCGTAAATGGAAAGACTATATATAAAGATTGCACTAGGAACATGAAGTTGGCTGGGTGCGCGCGACCGGGGGTTGGTAGCGGCAAGCGGTGAGCGGCGAGGGTTGAACGGGGACGGAGTATGCGCGATGGTGTAGCTATTCGATAACGAAGGGAGGCGCGGAGGAGAGCGACGAGCTCTCAACGAGCGCGTGTACACCTTTGTGTATACATCAGGGAATTCGTCATAGGTTAACGGGAGGTAAATGCGCGTTCGGTAGACGTTCCTCTATTTACGAAGAGCACCGTGGATATGTGACGATGATCCCGTCTTCAACTTGGAGAGGGCTGTTCGGGAGTGATCAATTCGTGCAACATGAACGTTTCTCTGTGAGCCCAGTCTGAAAATCGGTGAGCATGGTGAGCCTGCGAGAAAACCTTAAGAATATGGTGAGGTTCGTATTGCCCGTGAAAAGGACTACATGAGAGCTTTAATATCGTTCTCTAGAGGATTGCGAGGATCCCGAGCTTTTATCGTCTATTGAGATAGAATCGCGAGAGTTTCAAGAACATAAGGCTTATACTTATATAAGGCTACATCGCCCAAAAAAAATTTTTGAAGAAAAACGAAATTCTTAAAGTCGAATACGGCATCAATAGTGAAAAAAAAATCACTCACTATCGAGGAATTTATGGTAGGAATTTATCAAAAACGAAGCCCGACATTGAACAATGAAGATATGATGATAGATGTTAAAAACTATACCAGGAGATAAACTAGTATCATTCATAAACCGAGTTTAATGATCTCGTGAATCTATATACATTGGACGTCATATTTAAATAGGATTCAAAGGGAATGAAGAACATGTATAACGCGGACAAGGTAATGCGGATGAACGACAGTGTCCTCTACTGATCCTGCGTGATATCGTCTGTAACATGAGATGGAAGACTCGTGAAAGGTGCGGCGAGATCGGATTTCGTTATTCGATCGCGTAGCCATACGCGATTCGGTCAAGGAGAATCTCGCCTTTGAGAATGTCAGCGATTCCGAGGTCGGATGTGCTGGATCGATCCAAAAGAGAAGGTTGACCGATCGTCGGTACCGACAGTCTGGCGATTCCCTGGAACCAGGCATAAGGTGTCCAATCGATTCGGAGGAAGCACGACCTTCGAGTCACGTGCGCTACCGACCGAAAGTTGATGATACTAGCGGCTGCCGCGTACGTGAGGGATTCAAGGATCAGGGAAAAATCTAAGAAAGAAGAAAGCCGAAGACTCGTCGTCCTTGATCCTCGCGCAGTGCCCGGAAGATATATTTATTTCCGGCCGTCCAAGAATAATCCCGGCTTACTCGACCTCTGTCTTCCGGCACGGGTCGCGGTACCACCCTGTAGAACGCGGTCGCTCAACGAGGGATCCAAAATCACAAAAGATCTATACTAACTATCTATATACCGTTAGTGACTGGTACTACCGAGTGCACAACACTTGGAAAACTGTTCTGCGGTGGCGACGGCGGCGGCGGCGGTTCGATACTGGCAGTCAATGACGCTAGCGTTCTAATTTTATCGCGATGTAACATTGCGCGCCGATGGCGATCGCACGGAAGAGGACTCGCATTTTCCGCTCGATTCGTCGTGGGTCGTGGATGGTGAGCCGGCCAATCGATACATTGCCCGACGTAGAAAATTCTGCCTTCCGAAACGAGCCGCGATGGCGGCGGCGACGACTCCTCGACGTAATAAGGACAGTTTACGCCTGTATGAGGCGCATATCATTGCACCATATGGCACCGAGTATATTGCATATAGATAATGTGAATGCTACTCGCAAACGGGATCCTTCACTCACGTTCTAGATCGAGCTTCTCGATTTTATGCTAATCAGGCTGGATGGATTGCGCGCGAGCAATAAAGAGAGTTTCGATCGATTCGCGGACTTTTCTACGAAGGGAATTTTGTATTCAGAACAAAATCGTCGATAGAGTTAAAGAGACGTGACATGCGCGAGACTTTAACGCATGCAATTATAAAATATTAGAATCGATTGCTATCGCGGGAGGCCGCAACAAAATTATTACGTGTTTTAATTTGTCATTTATATTATCTCATTCTCTTTTTTTCCATTATTAGAACACAACAAAGATAGAATATCTAAAAGGACGAAAATTGAAAAATCTGACAGCGAGCGACTGTTAAGAGGAATCAATAGTTCATTTTTAAAGCTATAATAAAAATTAATGAAGAGTTGCGAAGGTCGTACACACATCTTCCTCCAAATACGAGCATCTAGCGGAAAGAATCAAGGAAATGATACAATCTCAACTGAAACTATCGAAGATATTCAATATAATATCGGTAACTGTTTATTTTATAGATCTATGAAGAAAATAAAAGGATACGGATCTAAATATGAAAAAAAACTGATAGGCGAGATAATACAACGAAATATACTGTCCGAATGACGAAGCGATTCTAACAGACTTCAGAAAGCGAGAGTTCTTCGAAGTATCCTGCATAGATGACTTCAAGATTATCCACATGATGTTCGCCAAATCTTTCGTAAACCCGATGAGATAAAGTACAAGGTACAAGTACGGTTCTTGCATTCGATGCGCATGTCCAGTGCCTTGACTACCGGGACGCCTATACCTTCATCGGCGTCGCGAAGCACTCGGGAAAGCGACACACATATCAAAGTTTTGCCGCGTATTCGCGATAAAGTCACGTTTCGTCCATCGGTGTGATATCGCTGCGCGAGATCGGCGAGTCGCCATCGAGTGTACGTCAAGTACGAAAGTAAAAGAGAACAAGTACTGAGTGCGCAAGGAGAGGAAAAGAGGATCTCCTTCCGCGCAAGAATGAGGAAGAATTAATTCGCGCGCGAATTACGGATCATCGGAAGCAGAGGAATAAACGTAGATACTCAGAAAGCAAATAGAGGGAGAAAAAAAGAAAGAGATTGCTTCTTTTTATTATTATATAATCGAAAAATCGGCTGTGCTGCTAATCAGAGCTTAATGCATGCGTGCGCGCGCGCACGCTTCGAGTTTTTTATTACCGCTCGGAATCGGCTGTGCTGTTAATTAATCAGAGCTTAATATACTTAGCGTGTTACCGCGTAGTGTTCGTTCATAAGCGTCGTTCGTTCGAGGACTTCAGTTGAGGGGGAGGGAAAGAAAAGATAGAAGACAGCGACTTCTTTGACTATATTTTTGCTATACGTCTTTTCTGATCGCTTGTTTACGACGACTGTCGCGAGATCGCGGAGTCATTTTCGACTCTGCAAGAATCAGGCTACAATTAGCGATTCCTCTCCCATCCCCCTCCCGTCCGATTTCAGCGACTGCCGCCGTGGTGCCGGATCGGCCGAAGGACCGATGACGGCTTTTAGAAATTTATGCGCTCGCTCTGCGCAACTTTGCCCAATGTAATTCATCGAACAACGAAATTCGTGTCTCTGTCACACCGAATCGATCGCCGACACATCGGAGATGGACAATTTCTCGTCGTCTGCTTGATCGATCGTCTGTTTGTTTCCGAACTTCATAACGGAAAGTGTGCTGGAGGAAAAACAATCCTAAATCTTGCCCTGAGAGAGGGTGAGAGGGAAGTCCTGACACAAAGTCGAGACACGGTCAGCACGGTACTCCGTTTTTTGCCGCTTGTATATATATATATATATATATGCGCGCTTGTCCTCAATACATAATTTTGAACATATCTATCTATGGCGGCAATAGCAGCAACAGCTCAGAGAAAACAATAGTATGATAGTAATAAAGAAGGCTCAATGTTCCTTGGCGATCGAAGTCCCATAATCGATTGTCGCAATTCGTTATTCTCGCTCAACGTTAGTTTCAATATCGCTAGTATACGCGCCGCTCACAGAGACGATTCGATCATGTCATTTCGTAATATCCTGCGAAAGTGCATCGAGAAGACGCGCCGCATGATCGTTCACGCGCTCAAGAGATGAACCGCCGCCGTGTAGACCAAAATCGCGAGTTATCGCAAACGTGGATTATCGAAGCGCCTGTCGAAGGATGTCGAAGCTGATTTGTCACTTTCGTACTTCGGGCACGGATTGATCGAAAAAGGAGAATTCGGAGAAACTGGAGCCGAAGGCAATCGAGGGCGGATTTCTGCGCGGCCATGACCAAGTACGGCTTCGCCAGACTGGCTTTATGGCGGCCGAGACGTTCCATGACCTCGCAACCGTCGAACAACCAGGAAAACAACCCTCTAATGTATGCTATCATTGTACTTTGCACTCCAATATGTATAAAGGATGTACCGAAAGTCACACGCTTTCGCTTTGGCAACAAGAAAATTGCACTGAGAGAAAGCAGTAATAGCAACTATGAAGGTGATAAGTTTTATATGTAAAATTAACATACATAATTCAATAAACTAATGTACATAAAACTTACTTTTAAGTTGCCATCACTATGTCTTCTTTTCTAAGTGTGAATTGATTCTTAAAATTTCAACAAAAAATTACATTGATATAAAAAGAATTTTACTGCATTGAATAGAAGTTTAAATAAATAATTCAACCTTATTTTTCGAATAATTCAATTAAATAATCTTTAATTTAATGTAACTATAATTAAATATCGATTTTCAATCAAAATATATAAAAATTTTAAAGAGCTAAAGGAACTTTACAAAAATCTCTACAGCTGTAAGAAAACGCGTGACTTTTGGTGTATTCTATATATGTATTCTTATATGTATGCAAATAAATAATGTTATTGCTGACACGCTGTGCTTTGGATGTTGCCATCGATGAACTCGCTCGAAGACGATCGATTTTAATCTCGGACCTCGAAGCTAAACGTCCACGAGGACACGCGCTCTGCGTTCATATCCAAGAGCTCTTCACGATCCTTGTATTAGTTGTACTTAATAAACGTATCGATGTACACACCCACCACGTATGAACCTCCTTCTCTTACGCTTCATGTGGCTTGCTCACAGGTTAATCCGCCTCACCGTCATCACCTTTTTTGTTTTCGCCGTGCGCCTTTCTTTAGCACATTTTTATCCGACCCGCCAATCAGCGCTTCGTGTTCCTCGCTTTGTATGTGCTCGACGTTGGAAAAAAAGCGAGCTTGAAGCTCATGTAATAGCGGCACGACGAAAGTACATGTTATAAAGTATATATTAAGTTATCGTCATATTCTAGGATCTTTCTTTAAAAAAAAAACGAGTCACCAATAATTTATCTGAAGAAATCTGTTTCTTTTCGCAAAAAAAAAAAAGAAAATAGAAACCAATCCACACATGAATGAAATTATTATTAGCCTTAATTTCGTTTTCCTTTGCGTCGTTCATGGCCAGTTTCACCAGCATCGGTTAACTTCCGTGATTTAATAATCGTAATTTAACTTACTTGTGTGTTTATCTTCTCCTATTTCAACTTTTAGAAAGAGACAAAGAATCAATGAAACTGAGCTCGGGTTTAAAGTTGTCATCGATAAATGTAACTTTTATCTAATAATGTCTTTAAACTTTTGCTGTTCCGATTTCCATAAAATTAAGTAAATTAAATTACATACGATGTATTATCTAAAATTATTACGTGCACATAGCTATTTATAATATATAGAATTTTCTTTTCATAGAAAATTATTTACGCAAATAATGAGCAAATATATTCGTATGACTATATTTATATTTGGAACTAATTAATAAAATGTAAATTAGTTTACTTCACATTTTATATATCGTGACTTTTCGCGCACGCTTTCCTAGAGCAACAATAAACATGATAAAACGACGTGATAAATCGTGAAAGAATTTATAGGCGTTACACAGAATTTAACAGCTTTATTTATAGCTTTGACGAATGAACGAAAAGTACATGTGATTCGATTGCCAGAAAGTCACGTCGATTACGTGGCTCGCGGATATTCGTTCCACATCGGGATAAATATTGCTCGTTGTTACGATACTTGATTAGTAATTCGTAGTGGCAGTTGTACTCGATCAATCGTTCGCTATTCTTGTAACACGACTCAACAGAGGACGCAAAGTATGACGAACATGCAATATCGAAAATAATTGGTCATAAATTGAATTAATAATTTTTACAGAGAAATGGTAAAAACCTATGTTATATAATTCGCAAATGTTAATTTAATAAATATATTATTTATATTCTAACTTTTTCATGCTAAAATCATGTAAATTACATTAAATCTATTAAATATCTAACTGCTGAATTCCAATTTAAAATGAAAAGAGAAACGTTCAATATAATATAACTATAGACATGTATAAATTTCGAATAATTTCGACCTGAGATCGAAATAGAAGTCCAAAAATTCACTTATACTAAATGAAAACATTATGGATTCAATACACGATCTCATCAATTGTTCTCTAATGTATGTGCCGCAGCGGGTTCGACTGGCGGTAAAAATAAAAGATCGATCAAAAGAAAATTGCATCATCGAAAGAGTGTAGTCGAAGAAATGAGCGGCGAACAAGATAGCAGTCTCTGATGTAAATCAATAAATATTTATGTATTATGCTATAATGGAGAGATGGAAAACTGCAAACGCTGTGGAACGGCATTCATGGAGTTATCCGAGAAAGCATGATTAATAGGCGGACGATTAATACGAGTAGGTGGATTTATTGTGTTGGTACAGCTGTGGGTATTCAGTACGGGTATTCTGGGAACATAAGAGGATTTTATCGAAGCTAATTAGACTGCGATAAGAAGCGTGGGTGCGATTGTGTCAAGCATTTAACTCAATTTCAACGATTGCCTCATTCTCAAAGCCACTCCCGATATGTTTCCTATTCGATAAATTTAGAGCGGATAAAGGTCGCGAAATTATTGTTCTCTCTTGTATAAAATGCAGCTGTAACAATGCGCGAAGTTCATCGCGGAGCGTGGCCGAAGTAATGAGCAGTCGATCGATCACCAAGTCTCCGCGCTTAATGAACTGACTTCCTTATTTTAAATTACTACATGAGAAACTACTACATGTTCGATAGAGCTGACGTAATAATAATCACCAAGATTGAAGACGCGTCGATGCGCTGCCAACACAATGACGTACATTATGCAGGGGAAACGCGTCCGGAGCTAGATATCGACTTACAAAGTTACAATGCATTGCATGAATTACGAGTTTCCGCTGAACTTGAATTACCTCTAGCGACTCAACTTCTTTATTCTGAATTACTACGTAAAGTTTCGATTCGCGTGACGTAAGGTAGTCGAGGTCAAAGTTTCGATTTACTCGCATACATACATAAAGCTTGATGTACTCCCAATGAGCTTTATTTAGATAAGACAGTTACGCAGTTTGATTACACGAAAAAGATTTTGATCAAGGAAATTCGCCGCTAGACTATTAGAGAATTACATAATCAAATAAAGTAATCTCTTTGAACTACAATATAAAATAGAATATTTTATTGGAGTCTTGTTATTTAACGCGAATAATTATTTTTGCTTTAATACAATTTATTTTATTCTCTCTATGTTGTTATTTTGTTCTCGCAATCTTTTTTAAAGTTTTATTTTCCAAAATTATTCATTTATATTATACTAATTATTTATATTATACTAATTATATATTTATTATATTATTTCATTATATTATTCAAATAATTATTAAAATATTCTTAAATAAAGACAGCAATAGATATGAATAAAATATTTTTACTTGCACATAAAATAAATTATTATAAAATGCAATTAATTCGATCAATTATAAGATTTAGAAATATTCTTATTCTATCCTAGAATTCTTATCGTTTTTATTCATTTCCTATCATTCGAATAAAATTGTATCCAGTTTCGCACAATATTACATATAATATTGACGTAGAATAGCTGAGGTCGAAATGTCGATTCGTTCATAGACACTAAACCGCATTTACATTGTTTAGTCATGACAGAAGAGAGTGCATTTGCGGCTCAACTTGCGTCAGAATAGTCTTACCACCCTCGCTGCCGCCATGTACTGGATGCTACATATTTATGCAGCTTACCGCATTGCTCACGCGGTATACTTCCGGCAAGTTAAAAAAAACCACGAGGAGTCGTTATGCTAAAAAGATCACGTGAGTCATGAAAGCGATAATATCGGCTTTGAAGTGAATATCGATCATTGCGTTAAACAGAGAAACGGATAAAAAAAATATGCGGCGAAAATTCATCAAAGTTAGAAGTTTCGCGAATTTTAAATATTCTACAGGACTCGAATAATAATATTTAGTAAGTCTAATAGAAGGCACAGGAATTATCTTTAAATTATGGAAAAATATTTTTAAAATGATATTCTCTCTCGTGTTTAAAATCGAAAATACAAAAATATATGTATTTTTTAGTAAATATTTTGCTAAACATGTGGTTTTCTTTTGCAAATTTTGATTTTTAAAAATAGCTTTTCAATTAATTTTAGATCGATTTTAAAAAACATATTTGGAAGTTATGAAGTAACAAATAATAAATTTTCTCAACTTTTTACTGTAGAAAAATAAAAAGGAGTTCGTTCTTATACAATACTCATCTTTCTTTTGAGTTAGTATTAAACATTTCTGGAAACACGGCAGTGCCTCGGCGCTAAGTATACTTCATATCGCAAAAAAAAGCCACAAACAAAGTTCGCTATTCTACATCAGTATTTATTTTATACAACAGTAACAAATTCGCTATGACATCTTCTCGGAGGCCGAGTATCGATCTTGCTCGAAAGAAATAGAATCAGAGATATGAAGATTGTGATTTATATCAGATTCAATGACACACAGAGACATAGTTGCACAATATAGTTATGGTGTTCGTGTGAATTTTCTAAGGAATGTAAAGACGACGCGAGTACAAAAGCGCGAAGTAAGATACGCAGAGACGAATTCCATATTTTCGAGCCTCTCGCACATTACGGTTACGATGTGTCAACGCAACAATCACGATGACACCTCGCCGTTCGATTCCATCCATTCTTTTTCACGATTTCGTGTATGCCGCGAATTCGCGAGCGTGTCACCAGCTTTCGCCGGTATTGATCTGGTTTACCCCGCATTCCACAACTACCCTTCGTCCCCCCCCATGCAACTCTCTGCACCTTCTCTCTACTACCCCCGCATACGATGAATTGTGTGTGTATACAGGCGTATCGTACGCCCCCCCCCCCCCTATTGTATAATGGCATCATGGTCGAACAATAAATGTCAGCCGAATCCCACACATGCACTACAGTTTTAGGGCACAAAACCGATGTTGGTGACATCGTTACACAAACTGCTTCGATTAATACGTATTTCGCCTGTATTTAGCGCATTACTCCTAAAGCAAGATCGATAGAAAACTTTCTAGCTTTAAAATTAGAAATAGGAGAGGTATACAAAAATTCATACATTAGAAATGCGTTTGCATCTGTGACAAGAATGAAATAAGATAGGCAGTCAATTCGCAAAAGATAATTATATATTTTAAAAATAATTAAATGTTTCTTAAACTTGAATTTAATAGAGAAATATCATTCCTGAGTCCAAAAAATAATATTTAAGAAAAACTCAATTATTTTACTTCTTCATATTATTTCATGTAACTAATAATTTATCATATTCTATCAATATTAAGAAACATAATACTGTAAGAATAAAAAAATTATGAAGAAAAATGATATTCGGTTATATTTTAGCTAGAAGATAAGATCGGCAGCAAATCTGTGTCAAAGAATTTGCAATCGCGAGATCTGGACCACCCTGTGTAATATATACGATGATCGATATCACGTTATTTGACATCCTCGCCCGAAGGGCAATCTGACATTTTACGCGAAAACATGTGCTGTCGTGTATGTTTTATTGCAAACGACACGATCGCTTTGTCGTCATCACGAACGCGTTTATTTTCAAAATCAAAATATTGATACATTGGAAAGTGTATATCTTAAAAAAAAAAAGAAAATATTCGGTGCAAAACTGGAAGCTATCTTTAGTGTGTCCAATTTATGAGTATTATAGAATATCAATCATTATTATATAAAAGAAAAATTTAGGTCACTTAAAAATTTACTATTTTTATAAAATAAAAATTATTGCACAAAATAGTGTAAAGAATAATCCAGAGTTATGTGTTTTTCTCTTTTATTTGTACAGTGTAATCATTGGATCATATTACTGCACAATATCAATATTTGTTCGAGAAAATAAGAAAAAGAGAGATGAAGAGAAATTCTTAAGAAAAATTGAAAGGAAGATCGGTATTTTAACCTTTAACAAGAGTTGTATAACACAGAGCCTAAAAATAGAACAGCTGTACTAATTTCAAACGCTCTTACATATAAATAAAAGATAATATTTCGAAATTATAATATAGTTAATTTATTCTTTATTATTTCCAGGATTATCAAAAATAAATTTTTCGAAACTCACTTTCGTATGGCTTTATATATTTATTTATATTAATATTTATTTGATTATTGAATGTCGGTAACAAGCGGCATTAATAACTATCGTTATATAGTTACAATAAATAAATTCTACATGCATCATAAATGCAATATTACGGCTTGCTTAAAATTGCAAATTCATTAGACAGTAAATTTTTTTTTCTCCATTTAACATCGAGGCCATTGTCGATGCTGCAGCACGGTAAACAAAAGTCACATTCATAATTATATATTACTTCCATGTTAACAGATACGAACGTTACGTTAGCGTGCCATTTGAGCAATCGATCGAATCGGCGAATTCATATTTTCTATTATCACGTTCAATCGATTATGCCGAATCATTGAGTAATAAAAAACTTGATAAAATCATCATGTAACCAATATCGCTCGTTGCCGCGAAAATCCATTTAAAAATCGACTCGCTGACGTCTACGGAAATCTAAATCGGAAGGTTACGGCATTCTCGGATCGATTCCAAACAGATTTAGCGGTGTAGCAATAATTAGGCACAACGTCCGAAACTAGCACGCGATATCATTAACACGCGCCGTTACGTCATCAGAGAGTGCGATAACATTTGTCATCGTAACGGTAACAGTTACGGATCTAAAGGGTGCGTGTACAACGGGGAGACCACCCAGCATGCCGGTCATGGCCGCAGAAGCATGGGTATACGCTAAAGTTTGAACACGTGTAGGCGCACTTGCTTGTGTATATAATCCGCGAAGAAGAGGGTAGCGAATTGTCGGCGAGTTCGAAGTGAGGAAAAGAAGCTTTTATTCGGTAATCGCAGACGTCTACGTCAGAGATTATGAGCATAAGCCCCTGATTTGCCGTCGCGCCTAATAAATGACCTTACCCTTGGGGAGACGTGATTAATACCGCAGGTCACGTAAGACTTGAAGCACGAAGGGGATGAAAGTGGCGATTCACGGGACGAACTTAAAATATATTTTCATAAACGCACACCTTCCCTGGCGCCAGATGGTCTACCTGGTGGTGGCTGCCAGATAGAATAATTCTTTTTTAAGGAACATGTGGGCGGTTCGGAATGAACCTCTGAGAAATCGATGGATTTATATAGGCAACGTGACTATTTTTACATCGTACTAATCTTGATGATCGATTAATAAATGCATATTTTTTAGTGATATTACGTGACTTATTTTATACGCTTAAATTTAATTAAATAATGAAATCATTATGTGCACGGAATCTAGTGGTATCAAGTAATGAGAGGTAATTAAATCATAGAGGATGTAGAAAATTGCAATTAATTTAGCGAACAATATATATCTTGACGAAGGTTTTGTGTACAAAAATTATCTAAACCTCTTCTTAATTAGTTTATATCTAAATTATTAGTTTATTCTAAAAAAGACTTTCAATTTTTATCATAAGATTCCTAAATTCAAATAGTTTTAGATGTATATTTATTCCGAATTTTTATCAAATGCTTGCCTACATATCTCTTCCTAATTAGTTTATATTTAATATCTGTTTCCAACAACATAAATTAACTTACTTGGTTCAACTCATTCTTTATCTTTTTCTAGTTCTACGAATTAGAATTATTTTATGTCTAATGCTCGTTTCCAATGTAGTTTAACTTTAATCTCAGTTTTTACTCATTTTTTCTAATTCCTAGAACTAAAAAAAGATAAAGAATAAATTAAGCCAAGATTAAAATTAATCTACTACTATTGATAGAAACGAGCATTAGACACAAACTAATTCTAATTCTTAACTAAAAAATGAAGAATAAGTTGAGCCAAAATTAAAGTTATTCTACATTGGTAGAAATAGACATAAGAATATCTTCAATATGTCTTACTAAATTTATCAGGAATCTTTATATATATGTTTACTCTGAATCTGTCGAATGCTAAAGCAAAATATGTATGAGATACATTGCTGGCAATCTCCAAGAAAGACATCAGCATGTCAATCAGATCGATCCGTAAAAAAATGGAAAATAGCTGTATGCATAGCGTCGTAAACCGCAGATCTGTCTAATGACTAATTGAAAAAGGGAGTTACGCGAAAAAGGTATAATTGTTCGATTCGTTGACCTAAATCAAGTGGCATCACTACCGTTGTCGTGGCCACCGTCGTCGCCGTCGTCGTCGTTGCTGTGTGGATATTCAGGTGAATAGGCCAGGGCACATCCAGATTCGCAACAGCAAGCGGCGAGAGTAGGAACTTAATCGATAACCTACTAGATTTTATAGGTCTGTGCACAGTGTGCATCGGACGCTATAATTTCACAGAGGGTGGCCCCGGCCGCAGACCCGATGCTCGAATACACGTATGCGCCGGACACATTCAGTGAAACTCGTGACATTGTGTATTAATTTCCTAAGCTTGGCACGTACGCGTTTCCGTCGCGGCGATGTCAACCTGCTTCTTTAAAACGCACATCGAGAACGCTCGATTCGAAGGTCGAATCGGCAATTCTTCCCCGACAGAAATTACTTCCGTAAGTCATGTCCGCGCGCGTTTACGTCCGAAAGAGCGGGACACTATTGCCTCCAATGAATCATATAGGATATATACTTTGCGTTATATGCATATAACATTTCGTTATAATTTTATAACATCGTCTATACACCTAAGTATACACAAACTTTATAACTGCAAACTGCATTTATAATACCTAGCATGTCGTGATTACGTTACATTGTCTCTAAATAATGATGCGATTTAAAACACACAGGAAAATTTGCATCTGATTGATGATATAATAATTCTACTGAATTACACTTTCAGTATCAATTAATTAATTACTTTATTCGTTCAATAAAACAATTGAAATAAAAAATGAGACAGTTAAAATAGGATCAGTAAATAAAAAATTTTGGACGCAACAATCTCATGACGTCGGATTTAATTTTACATGTTAATTTAATGGGGCAGTGAATAATTTTCCAATAACTCGTGTGAAGTTTCCAATAACTACGAAGGCTTTAATCGGGTTACGAGAACGTAGGATCGATCTCGAGCCCTCTATTCAATTTAGTCTCGTGCGGATCGTTAAAGCAATGTCGATGGTATCGAAATTCGCGGTGCAAAGCATCTCGGATAACAGTTTCCTCTGCAGTCTTCACAAGATATATCGTCAAGTGCACGCTTTTTACAGGACAAGAATCCCCAAGGGACTCCCTGTACATTTTACAGTTGGATTTCCGGCGGAACTCCCAATATTATATTATAAAAGCACGCGAGGTATTGAATGCGTCGTGGCGTTCTGAGATTTTTATTTTTATTATCGTTACTCTGTGACATCACCATATTACGTAGAGATCGTAGACGATCGTTACTAATTATTTTGTAGAATGTATATTAGTAAATAGACAGACTATAGAATCAACGCTTGAAATCTATAACAGATGACAATATATTCGTGACTCAAAATTCATTCAAATTTAATTAGCTTTTACTATTTTTAAATATTTTCACGCTTTCTAAAGCTGGTAAGCTAAAAAGTAAATCAATATTTTTTAAAAGTATCTCTGATTCATCATCGATTGTAATATTCAATCTTTGCGTTAATCTAAAACGCGATCTATTTTATGTGATGCAAAAACATCTTTGCTCCAAGTGATAATTTTGCTTATCAAGGAAAAATAAATACATGTAACTTGAAGAGCAAGATTTTGATATTATTATAAATTTGTTGATGCATTCTATGTATATATGTTTAACATCGATAAGGCGGTAAAGCAGAGAACCTCCTGTTGTACAGCACCACCTGCTAACAGAGGTCTGAAACGATTTTGCAGCAATACCCGCCGTTGAGATTCGTTGATCAATTGTATACTGTCGAGAGAATTTATGTATTGAAGAAAAATCGATGAAATAAAAGCGTTTGCTATTTCTTCCAATGATGATCCTCCATTAGTAATGATAATTTATGCGATTCATATAATCATATAAATGTTATGATCTTGCAAGATATATTCAGCGTGACAAATGATTAGCACAGTCGCGTCGAGCACGTGACGCTCAAATTATTTACGAGACCGTTTGATCCTTATTAACCGGTAAATGACACGAATCTTTAAGCAAATTGAGTCCGCATCGAGACCATCCACTTAGATTAATCATTTTGATGGAGCGGAAAGTCATGACAATATAAAGAAGCAAAACTTAATGCCAAGATAGATTGTTGTCTTCTTGGAAATCAGGAATATTTAAACAAATATGCGTCACAAGTTTCACAAAAAAACGTCATTGATTCAACGAATCTGATTAAGTGTCACTCTTGGAATTGACATGTCTGTACGTTTGACTGACAGTTCTAGACAGTGGCCTAGGATCACCAAATGTTCCCACAGACTGCGTTGACAAAAATGAAATAAACTTTTCCTTCGCAGAGGATTTTCTTTTACTGTGCAAATTTCTTCTCCCCTAAATATTATACATTTTAATAAACAAATTTTAAATTAAATATCTGCTAAAAACAAAATAAATTAAAATTAAAAAGCAAAATTGCAGAAATTTGAAATTGACATTTTTCCTCAATTTATTTTATTAAATTTTTGAAACGTTTCTTGAATGTCAAATGTTACTATGAATGCATCATCGTAAATATAATCGTAATTTCTTTTTTACTTTCGTATACAATAGAAAAAAAATTTCTGATTAAAAATAGATAGATAAAAAATTTCTGGTTAAATTTATTATATTTATTATATTTGAGATAACCAAATGTCTAATTATATAATAATCTTGATTCTGATTCTGAATTCTGAATGATATGATGAGAACTTATTGGTTCGTTAATTTTCAGAACTTTTTTTCAATATAATGTTGTTCAAAGAATATCTGATTTATGTGAAAACAACTAAACCTATAAGATAATTCTATTAATTGGACGTAATTATATATATAAGCAGTATAGGTTCGCGCGAATCGTATGTTTCGTTTATTATCGTTATGATCGGAAATACGTCAAAGTGCGTTAAAGCATGATAATAGTTTATTGTTTGCAAAATGTTTGTAGCGGATAAATTAATTGCAATCTATTCCGCTATTATACACATTAATCACCTATTATAATTAGAACATATCGTTAACCAGTACAGGCAGCATTATCAATCAAATCATCGTTATCAAATCTTGTAAAATTGAGTATGTCACTGGGACTCGCAACGTACGATCAGCGCTTCGTCTACAAAAACAGAACGTGGTATACAAATAAGAATTTCGACATTCCATTAATGTTTCGTCCCCTCGACTTCCCTTATGCCGTGCAATCACATTCGCTCGCCTGTGAGAGAACAATTGTATAAAAATTTTTGAATGTCTTCAAGGAATATGTTTGCTATCGACTGTCAGTCGGCTGTCACTGACATGTTTATTCACGTGCGAGGAATGTATCTGCGCGTAAAATCTTACTTCCTTATTTTTCTTTTCCATTTTTCCGCCGTGCTGCAACGAGATGGATGAAGGACATTCACTTCTTTTCGTAACAAACAAGTTAGCAAAGGCATGCACGATTTAGCAATGAGCCGTTGAATAATAGACATTTCTTCCTGGTACACAGATGCATGTGAGGTCGAACCAATTTAACGTGTCGAATTAAACTGGGTAACGCACGAGAATTGCAGAACAGTTAATTATATTTGGATGTTGTTTGCGAATCTCATGGCGTCAAAAAGAAATCCTCCGGGAGAGTATCGACGAACTATCAAATTTATTCCGCTGCACCGCCTCTGCATGCTAGTCGGACTTGATATTCGAAATTTACTTGCCCTCGATATTTTTCGCAACGTTCGTGCTTAAACATGCAGACATAATAAAACGTATAACATTATCGTGGCAGATTTAATAATCAATTATTTATACTCGAATTATCTGAAGTAGAATTTTGTGCATGACGTGTATATATATATATATATATATATGTGTGTATATGTATATATATATACATATGTATATATACAGAAAGGATAGTTTTGCTGAAGTAACTAAAAATTTAACTAGATACACATTTGAAAATAAGTTTATTGAACCATCAAAATAATTATGTAGAATGTTCAAACTACGCTATGTCAAAATATTGTGCAGTACTCATCATGTTTGAGATTCATAATTATTTGG
>NW_017259212.1:480613-503561 GCF_001594045.1 Atta colombica | reverse complement strand
ATATGTGTATATATATATATATATATATATATAAAAAAAGATAACATCATTTGTAAGCGATTGTTAAAAAACTCAAGTATATATATGATATTGTAATTGCATAATGCACTAGAAATATATAAATTGAAACTCTGTCTAAATTGATAGAGACTCTTGAAGTATCGAGTGTTCATACAATTTATAAATTTAAACGGGGCGAAACAAGAACGAACAAATTATTCGGGTCAACAGCACGCACGAGTTACTCGTGATAATCCTCCTTGGAAAATCCTTCGCACAGCTCCAATTTCACGTATTATCCTTGAAAATCCGCGTTTTCATATTTGACGAGGTACGATGCTAAATGATTTCTTCGACACTAAACTTCGTCACCACAGGACGTCATTTTCTTAAAGTGGCAATATATTATACATACAGTGCCATATATTCTAACAAAAAATAAAACACAAGGTTATTATAGAAAAAATCTTTATTGATAGATGCACAATAATCAAGAATTAAATCGCGATATGTATGAATATTCTCTCGATCTATTTTATTTGCAATGTTCACGAATTTTACTTCTATTATATTTGTACTTCTATGCGTCTTCAACATCTTTTATTTTTTTTTAGTATATATACATTTTTATTTATTTTATATAAATCTTTAAGGATGTGTTACACATAATTTGTTTATTTGTTAACAAAATGAAAAAAATTATGAACGCGGGAAGAACAATTTTGCGCTGAAAAATTAAAAAATTTAGATATATAAATATATTGTAGATTTGAAAATAATTTGTTAGACCTTTAAAATTATTATATGGAACATTTATATTGATCATTAAAATGTCAAAACTTTTTGCAGCGTTTCTTATCATGCTTGAAATTTATATAAAATTATTTTGATGGTTCAACAAAATTATTTTCACGTATATTTAGCTTCTCCCAGCAAAATTGCTCTTTCCATGTACCTACATATATTATATTTGAAAGTATATATAATAAAAAAAATTTAGTGATAACTTAGAATTTGGATCAAAAATTATTTCAACAAAAAGTAAACATGTTTTTTAAAAATAATTAAAATAAAATAAAAAAGTTTTCATTTAAACTATAAAATTGTATTGTTAAATATTATAAATATAGATCTTATTTTGAATCGTTTCATATGTATCTAACATTCATTTTATACAAAAAATAAATAAATTTCCAATTTCAATCACTTTTTGCAGAGGGATTATATCCTTATATACTTGAGAGATTACATCCTTAAAGTGTAACTTGCGTTTTATGAAACAATTGATAATATTTGATAAAATAAACAAAATTTAAACAGAAAATGCATAAGTAAAAATACATGCGTAAATTAAAAAATCAGAAAAAATTCTCGCTCTGTTTATTTACTAATACTTGAAAAAAATACTCAAGAATAATATTCAAGAAACCTGACTCACAATTCCGGATTAGCATGAAACATACTACCAAAGAAGAACTAGTTTAATAATGCACCTGGAATGATCAAAACATGTTCCGTGAAGGAAATGCATGCTGCAAGAAAGTCAAAGAGTCAAAAGAAAATTCGTCTCTTCTTTACATCCATTTGTCCCTCTTACTTTCTCTCCTTCCCCTTATGCCCCTGCGTCTTGTATCTTCTCTCTCGCTCTTCCTCTTGTCCTAACTCAATTCGAACATCGGCTGTTCTGCGAGGCTACATATAGAAAAGTAAGAGAAAAAGATGAAGAGAGAGAAAGATATGGATATACATATATATATATAAAGAGAGAGAAAGATTTCAGCGCCGCGAAGAGCTACTCGAGTCATGCATTTAGTCAGACCAGCCCAGTTCAGTTCGTCGAATTGCAGTGGAAGTGCATAATAGTTGGTGCAAGTCACAGCCGCCGGATGATCAGTCTGCCTCGGCCGTCTGCCTTTCCGTGATCCAGCACGTGCGCGCCAAAATATCGCCTATGACACGTATGCCATATCCCGGCGTCGATTCCGGGAATGTCGCACTATCAGCGATAGTGATTTCGTCCGGAACATCCCAACCGGCAAGAAGGCGTCACAGCCGAGCCGGAGGCTGCGGGCCGCGCGACGAGAGTCGGCGACGAGAGAGCGCGTTTAGTCGGTTCGCAGGAGTCGGGCAGGTCGGTCGATTCGCTCTCGACCCACCACCGATCAGCTGTTCGCCGCCGCTCGCTCCGGCGACAGTCCGACGATCGACCGTCAACACGTGCACGCGTTCCCGACTCCCGACTCGAATCAGCCGGCAGCGGCAGCTGATATTATACGTGCTGCTAATGTACAAGCACCGAATTTCGCGAACGGCGAACAGTTTTTGACGTTCCTACCTACGATTAAATTGTGCTCGCGCGGGACCACACGAAGTGTCAATCAGGGATCATTCAATCTAGAATTAATTATCAGTCTAGAGTTAATTATACAGTCATTTTGTCTAGAGTTAATTATCCAGTCATCCAACCTAGAATTAATTATCTAACTATCCAGCTATCGCTCGAGAGCAGGAATTTAAAACATACATGCACATTTCGCGTCGTTTGATTGCATTATCAGACGAATCCGTTCTTTCTATTCAAACTCGCGAGTTCGGTGGACGTCTGTTGAAGAGGATCATTGAAGAACGAGGATTTTTAGGGTGATAAATCGCTACCACCGTTGTGAATGTGCAACCGACGTGAAAAGTCGCGCATAACGCTTGAATCAATCGAGCGTAGAGCAAACGAAAAATTATCCGATTTGTAGTTCGCGACAATACTGAACGAGCCGGAAGAGGAAAAAAACTGAGAACGCGATTTCAAATTCCTCTTGACGACGTGCGTTAGATCGATCTACGATTAGCACAGTAAGTACTGGCATTCCTCGCACTCGCTCTCATGTTGTTCGCAATTTCCAATTTCGATGACGAACGCGGATATAGCTTTGAATAAATCAAGTGTGAAATGGACTTTATTGAGTGAAGGCTTTATAGGAATGTGAATTTCGAACGATATAACAAAGCGAAGACTTTTTTCCCGATTGATTGAAGCAACCCTTTAAAGCGAGATTTTCTTTCGGTTCAGAAGAAAGAACAGAAAGCTCCTTATAAGGGTGACTACCGCGGCTCGCTCGTCGATATTCAGTAGGATTTTCCGATTTCCAAAGAGTTCTCTATCGAATCTATGAGGTTTGTGCGTGGCTTTTCTGGGTTTCAACGCGAGTAAAATCAAATGCACGAGTATTTCCACGGAGTTTTCCGACCGCTCGAAGTACATCATGGCCTTGCTTTTCAAATAGCTTTCTTGAGCTCCCCTGAATTCCTAGTAAAAATGTGAAAACGTCAATCGTCCATTAAAGCAACAGAAATTGCTTTTTTTAGGAAACATTGTGAAACAATAATACCATATCTCGACGAGCGAGAACACGTTAAAATCAGCGTTGATACATAAAACAGTCCGATCAAAATAAAATTAGAATCAATTTACTGACTTCATACGTTAGATGTTCATAAATAATGATTGAGTTCAATTTTATTTTCGATACATGTAATAGGGATGATCTGAAATTTATAGGAAATGTGTCACGAAATGACAGAGATATTTCCGATTGTGTTCACAAAATATTTCTAAAATCACAGGAAAATGTCGATATGGTTGGTATGAGACTATCGTGTAGCTTTACAGAGAAAACTCCGATATTCTCCGTGACGGCGAATATTCGGATAAGGAAACGACTATGGCACTCAATAATCTGCATACCGTAAATATGTTTACAGCAATTGTTTTACGGTGACAGAAAATTACCCAGTACCACTTCATGCCTCTTTTGTCTGGTTATCGTACGATCATTTTGACACGCGTGCTCAAACCTGTGCACAGATCGTCGCCGACGGATTTCGATGAATGTTTCTAAATAACAGGTTTTGTTGCTCGAACTTTTTTCCTTGGCACGAACGCGTAGCAAAATATTTGTAGCCGCCTAAACGACGTCCGACCGACCTTCTCGCTCGAATTCTCGGACGAATTTAATACAATTAATATGGTTTATACATCAAGCGACTGGAAGTACGCGATACCGTTCCGTCTCGCATCCGTTCACGCAATCATTGGTAAACGAATCAATCATAAGACTGCCGGTTGATTCGTGCCAGGATCAAATGATGTAAACACGAAAAGGATCTCTGAGTATCGGTTTGAAAGATGTCCATCGTTCCTATCGATTTACTATTATACGAGGTTATTTCACGTCTTTATTGGTAAGTTTGCGTCGCAATAAAAAAGTTCGTATATACATTTGATATTTGAGAAAATTCGTAATCTTAAAATTCTAATATATTCAACATTTTATATAATATATTCAATAACATTGCTCAGTTTTTCGAAAAAAAAGCTATCGAATAAATTTAAAGTTAGTTCGTAATGTAAGCAAAATTGTAAAGAATAAAAAATCGTTTTAATACGATAATATATTTCGTAGAGCAGTGTGTGTGTGTGTGCATCTGATGCATTTTTTTCTCATTAATTATCTGTGTCATACTCGTTAGGTATGTGGCATAACAAAATGACTAACGATCATTCATTGTATAATTATTTCTCAGAAATATTCCTTATATTCGAATTCTCCTTGTACTCTATTTTACGGAGGATTATAAATTACATTTTTTTTTTCATAAATATGGAAATTTATTATTTTACTTTATCTTATTATATGTCGTATCTTATTTTATAAACAGGCAAATTCGTAGAAATCTTGGTGATGCCTTACCTTTTGCTGTTGCAATAAATTATATTATTAATATTGTATCAAATGACAATTAATTAACGACGAATATCACTTCAATTCGACACAATTAAAATTTTCTGAAATTAACTTTTATATATTATATTTTTATCTAAAATAACTATGTTTCTGTTATATTTTTTTATTTATTTTGCAGAATTTTTTAAAAAGATATAATTTCCTATCATTATTAATTGATTTATTTCTGCATTATATGATGTTGTAGCGAAGTGTTAACGTAAAACGAGTAAAAAAATTAAATACCTCTAGGAAAATCGCTTTTAGATTCATACGATAAATATTTCCCAGACTTAATCCATTTTGCAAATATTGATTCTATCGTGCCGATGTAACTGCGATGCAAGCAAAATCATTATTAATGATAAGATAACGTAGTTTAAGCTGATTAACGCACTACTGGTTAATCTTCCGGATGGTGCAATCTACGATTTAAAAATTTTATTATCAGTCAATATTGTATTTCTTCTCTTTCATGGTCACACAAAAATATTCGTTGTGATTATTCTAATGTAACATGTGTAATATTTGTTGAACCCAAAAGTTTTATTCCAAAAGACATTTCTTTCTAAAAAAAAGAGAAGCGTTAAAAAAGTAGATTGGCAGCAGGAAAACATAAATATCGAAAGTATAATGTGATAATGAAGCACGGGAAAATATAATTACTTCGGGAACGTAGAAAATCTTGACTCTACGACAACGCTTGTACAAAAAGTAATTACCATACAAAATGTTAGTTACCATAACATCGTAAGATAAAATCAACATCCATGTATTAGGTGATAAAGGCTAGTGAAATTCTTATCGTTAATAAATCTATGATACGATTAATTATGGTTGATGATAATTAAAAGAGATACGACAATTTTACAGGGTTACACATTGGTTGATTAAAAATAGCAAGAAATACTCCGCTAAAAGCTACTTGCTGGAATGTTCACTTTTAATTAGCTCTGACATTAGGACCGACTCGTATTCAGACACATTCAAATATCTTCATCGTATGCGTGTACTATCCAATATGTCCTTTCCGACCAAATCCGAGAAATAGCAGGAAGATCTGTAGTGAATATCAACGTGGAATTAAAATAAGAGACATAAGTTTAACGAATATCTCGGAGTTTAATCGATGAAAGTGGATTGGCAGCTGTATAAAAATCAGAGTACACTCCATTTTTCGACTGAAAGATTCGCGGAAACTTCGCAATCCAATTTTTAACATTTCGTCGGAAACGCTTCGTACAAATTTGCGATCTTAATTGTTTCATAACATAGTTATATACTCCCGTTCCTTAAAAATAAATATTACTTTTCCACGTTTAGATATTTCTACATCATAAAATGAAATAATTTCTTTTTTTACGAAGAAGAAAATGTAATTTTAATTGCAATGAACACTCGAACTTTTTCATTAGAATAAAATAAAATTATTGCTGAATCAATTCAGCTTGATACATATAGGCACAGAATAAATAATATTTTTATATGTATTTTAGAATAATTCCAATAAGCTGTGTATGTTTGTGTGTGTAAAATTAATTATAGATTATTTATTTTCGATACGATTAATTTTGAAAGATCGTATGGCTGGACTTACATTTGATGATTAAGTCTAAGTACAGGACTTACATGTGCTGGCACCGATGAGACTAGTATTTTCGCAAAGTATTTCCCAGAGGTATTCATGATGCCCACACAGATAATTTAATTGAAAAAGAAGGTTATTTTCGATTGGAGATTTCGCTTTGTTCTATTATCACCAATGATAAATGAATACCCAGTAGAAATCTACTTTGTAATAATGATGTTACCAGCAAGATCACATATATACAAGTAACTAATAATAAAAGTGATTTTTGCAAAATACGTTTAATGTTCTACTCGCTGCTTTTAATAAATATTAAATTTCCGTTGATGAAGAGGACATGAAAATTAAAAATAGAAATAAAATAATATTCTATAACATTCGATACATTCGACTCTCCGATACAGATTTAGATTGTATACATATCTACTGACCGCGTTCAAAAGATAAAAATGTATTTCTGGACGTTTTAAAATATTATATCGCATGAAAAATATTCTGTAACAGACGAGTCTATAGCATAAATAATATTCTATAACAGATATTTTCATGTCATTGTTTTCTTTATTACTAAAGAATTACCGAATGTCAAATAGCATTTATTAAATTTTCTGATCATTATCTATAAAATGTAAGTAAATTGAAGTGCCCATATAGTGAAAGAGAAATATATTGATAGCATATTTACATAATGTTATGCGTAATTAATTAATGATTGATGATATTGATATAGACATTGTTAATCATTCATAATATATGTTTGCATAATGAAGCAAAAAAACTTCATAATGTGCTACTTATATAATAAACTACTCATTGATTCGAAAAAAAGAAAGAATTTCGACCGAAAGGATAAATTGATATTTAAACAATCTATCATTTAACGATTTAATTTGTTATATTTGTTAAAAATTCGCAATTCTATTAAAATATATAAAAAATATCGCTTTTGATCTCTCCACATATTTTTAACTCACTAATATAATATCTGTACATTCATATTCTTTATTTCTGATTACAAGTGTGATCGCTAATGCGCATTGTAATTATGTTTTCTTAATATCCTGAATATTTACAACAGAACGACATAGTATATAAAACTATTACATAAACATGATTATATGACAAATTTTCGTATGATAATCTTTTTAAATAATGCATTAGTACAATAATATTATTATCATATAAGTATTTATTGGGTTATAATTTATGAGAAAAATTAATATATTACTTTAACGCAGAAATATGTGTACATTCTAAGAAATATCGATATTTAACATAAACTATTGTACAGTAATTTTCATCATGCTAGTGTCAATATCAATATGTGGATTTATTGCTATAAATTTCAAATCCATACATGATGATGTTGATATCAGGTATCAAGAATTTTAAATTTGCATCAATATTTTTTAAAGTGTAGTATGAATATTATCGCGAAACTTCTTCGATAATGTAAATTGGCAATCGTTTCGCATATCGTTGATTAACGTACAATAATAAAAGCGCTAATGCGATCCCGCATATCACAATGTCGGTTAAACAGGAGATAAAATGGAAAGAAAACTCAATTAAATGCTCAATAAAATAGAACGTGTATATGATACGCGCTTTGCGGAGAATAACGTGACGCGCGATTGGCGGTATAATACCATTTCGAAGCTCGCGAGTCACGGCGATTAATTGAGATCGCGCTTGCATCGCTGATCTGCTGGATAAAAAGCTCTGGATATAATACATCTCGCGCCGTGGAGTAAAGGCTATATCGCATTCGAAACTCTCATGCGACGCATTCCTATAGTATAGTATATATATAGGAAATTCCACAAAATTCTAAGCCATTTTCTTGATTGTCTGGTTCGCGCGGGCACAACGCGGCTTATATTGAGACGAATAGACGCGGCAAACGAATTGTCCGTTTCGTGAATATCATTGAGAAGATTTGTAGATAGAACTTCTTCAGTTAATTATTCATATATCCATGCGCACGATATTTGAATATCTACGAGAGTAATTAACGCAAATTTAGGCTCGGCATAATAATCCTAATGTACTCATTAAATCGAGTCTGATTTATATGTCCTATACACTATATATGCTAATATGGCCAGGATGTTATTTAACGAGGATCTAATTAGAATTGAGATTTTTTTAACCTGAGGCAGAGAGAGAGAGAGAAAGTAGTCGAATATGGACTATTGGACGTTTATTGTTTAGTTTTATATTATTAGTTTTAATTAATTTCTAAATGAATCAACAAAATCATACATATTTAATTTATTAATTAACTTTATGTTTCTCTTAAAATTGTAAAATGATTCCTCAAACTGAAAAAACTTAAATTCCATCTTGGAGAGAGAGAGAGAGAGAGAAAGAGAGAGAGAGAGAGAGAGAGAGATTCTCTCAGAAAATCTTTCTTATAACTTTCATCTTTAATTCTTTCTTTCTTTCTAAAATTAATTTCTTGCGAATACTCATTAAGCATACTCTATAAATTATTTTTGTTCTTTAAGATTTAAGGGAAGGCTCCCATTATGCCCATTTATGTCATGATCAATATTGATATTATTTGTAAGAAATCGTTTTACTCTAACGAAATAAATTTGAGTAACAAAAAATGTACAAGATAAGAATAAATATCATGATTAGAAATTACAATTAATTATTTTGCTTACTACTCTTTATATCGAAATATTGAACCAAGAAAATGCTATTCATTCTATTTTATGTTATTGCGAATCTTCATCGTAAATCTTAAATATAACATCATCACGAAATCGGCAAGATAAATTCAGTGTATTTATATACATTTATAAGAGCCGGAAATATTGTGTTTTTGTGAAAAAGCATCTCATCGAGGGATCATCCGTCAAACGAAATTCGGGCAAGGTCGAGAGACGTTAAAAATCCGTTTCCATAATCAATCCCTTGTGCCCGACTACGGATTAAAATAAATCGCACACAAAAATTGTCGATTTATCACATAAAATGAACATTCGTAATAGCAACCAACTACGAGTATCCAATTTTAGATAACTCTAAATATGAAATGTGCAAATATATTGTTGATCAAACTCTGTAGTAGCTGAATTTAATGTCAAACCTACGCAATGACATTTAACACCGAGTTAATGAATCGTAGTTGCGTATATATTGAAAATTCTGCAAAATACGGGGGATCGAACCTCGGTTATGTCGACCGTAGAGATTAATGAATATGTATTCTTTCAAAGATTGAATACATTAACGTATTTACGGTAATAAATTGTTCTTATTATCAATCAAACAAAATTTTCATAAACTTTAATAATATAACACAGTTGTTTTTAATAAAGATTTAAACTTTAACTTTTGATTTTATTTTTAATATAATATATCATATATATTAAAATATATAATTATATATTTTTTATACCAACTCTCGCTCTCTCTCTCACTCACACACACACACACAACACACACACACACACACACACACACATCTCTATTTCAATCTAAAAAATGATTAATAATTTTGTTAGACTATATTTCTCATCTCTCTTGTCCGTTTTAATTCAATCAATATTAAATCAACATGAAAATTAATTTACTTTAATTATTACATGTTCTTTAATTATTAGTGAACAAGCTACACATTTTTACTGTAACGTGCCGGTGATGCAAGTAGTGCAAATGCGTTAAGACTGATAAGCCGGCATAAGAATCGGGTTATATGAAGCGTATAACTAGGTACTGCTAATCCAAATGAATCGGCCTGCGCAAGTAAATGGGTCAGTGAGCTCGCTTTTTTCCTAGCAATCGAGAAAGTAAGCCTTCAGGGATTGTACGGGGAGTAAATTGCGCGCCAGCTCGCTATAAGACAAACTTGGAGCTTAAAACGAGCGCAATACCACGAATTTATAACGAAAATATTGCGTCATCATTATGTTATAATCCTTTGATCTCAATTTGATACGCATGATCAACAAATATGCAAAATATGATGTTACATTTATCACCAGCGAAAAATATGTCAGGCATTCGCTGAGTAGGGCAGATATAATATATTTTCAATATCCAAAATCAATTTCCGAGCCCATTATGAAAATCGATCTAAAAGTATTTCAATATCAATAGGACCATTAAATTGGTTTTCAAGTATTCTTCTACCTGCTTGCGCATTATATCATATGGAATTTGAAAATAACAAAGCACTACATTTATAGAACCGAGCTTTAATTGCGATGTAACAGATTGCGATGTAATCGTTTTGCGATAATTATCATATTTGATTAATTAGGATGTGCGTAATTTTCTGGTTATAGGTTTCTGGTTATAATATTTGATGTTCCACTTTCATATGAAAATGATGCAGACGTGGCAAGTTTGAACATTATTTTAATGTCAGTGTTACGTAGCGCGATGACGTCACTCTTGTTTTTGAATTGCCCTGTTTGATGTTTTAATGTTGATTTCTGACATATTCTAAATTCCGAAGTAAGCGTCTCGCATATACGAGACCGGTATGTGAAGCAACATATGCATCTTAACCAAACGTAATCATTCCATTGTTGTACCTTTACTGAATGTGCATGAATATGATGACAATATGTGTGCTGAATATGTGGTGGCAAAACGTGCTCTCTAACGTGTACAGATACATACACTCGAAGACGAGTTAAAAATGAAACTGAATGAAAATTGAACAAGTAGCAGTTTAAAATGCTAACTCAGTTCTGCATATTTTTGTTATAAACACATTATAAAATATGTAACTTTTCCATGAAGAGAAGATCCGAGCTTTTCGGAGAACTTCATCCAACTTTTTAATTATTTTACTCGAAAATACGTATTGTATAAAAATTTTAAAAGTTTTTTAAAATTTTAGTTAATTCGGTTCTTTTCTTTATCAATCATTTTCAACATTCAACGTCATAAAATTAAATTTTTAATTATTTTGTGCGAAAAGTTCTGCCACTATCCTGTTTCTACAGAACTATTTCAAAGACGGAAGAAAGATTGCATTATACGTAAAATGTTTTTTCTCTCCAAGTAATGCCACTTGGGGTCATATTGTGTTACTTATAAGCGGCGGAGCATTTAATATGCGGAACGTTTAATGCGGTATGACGAGGAGCTCGTACGTCCCAGCGGCGTAAATTCGCAGTTATAAATTGCCAGAGGAGTCGCAGCGGGCATATTTCCGAGCTATGTGAAAGGCGTTCTGTTTATTTCAACTCGTTACCTCCAGCTTTCAAGCCCAACTTGCTTTACGCGAAGAAAAATCAAATCTCAAGTGCATTGCGAGTATACATTGACCAAGATTACAAATAAATTATGTATTTCATTTTGATAAGATATCCGTCATTAAAAACGGATATTCAGAGAAGAAAGGAAAAGAGAATGAAAAGATATGAGACGGGAGGAAGTTAAGAAAAAGCTAAAAGTCCAATGTCCGCATTCATAATCAGACCTTATTATATATTGAAAACTTCCTTACATTTATCTTTAGATGCTAAGTAGTCAATAAAATAATTCGTAGAGCATCTGAAGAATTTAAAGAAGCTTTAAATATAAGACTTGACTATGAATATGGGTTATAATATAAAGCTAATTATGAGAAGATATGTCACATTTACAATATGTAAAACATTGTATATACATCGCTCATTTGATACAATAAGAACAACTCAAAAAACAAAATTTTTCAAAAAATAAATTTGAATATTTTGAATATTATTATATTTCGGTAATATTAATTTTAAAATGCAATTTTGAAGTAATTACAATTTGAAGTATTAGAACAATAAATATATGTTGCATAAAAGTATGTATGTCCTTGTTATGTTTTATATTTCCCCTTTTTTGCAAGCAACTCAAGAATGACAATTTTTTGTATCGTTATTGTAATGATATACATAAATTCAAACAAAATAGTTCTTTTCATATTTTTCTTAATAACAAATAACATCAACAGAGTATAAAGCATAGCATGTAAAATTAAAAACATAAATAAAATCTTTGTTGACACTCCTCCTGCTTCCGGAATTTTATAGTTTTCGAATGGGAAGCAATTAAAAGTTATCACCGACGACATGACATTTTTGCACGGTCTGTAGATATGCAATCTCGAGTGACTGAATATGAATATCTACTGACCGCATCCAGGAAAAATGGTGTATTTTTGAACGTTCTAAAATATTATCTCATGTGAATAATTTCAATTGTTATTTAGTTAAATTATGAAATTACAGAAATATGAAGATACAAATTCTCTCCGTGTAAAATTAATTCTCTTTGGCTATTCGTGTAATGTCCATTTAATTTAAGAGAAAGTATGAACAATTGGCGGCACTCTACGTACATCGATGATCGTTACGACAGTGACACGATAATAACAGTAAAACGATAATAGTTTTTCGCTGGACCATGAAACTCTATTGTTACGCGATGCCGAGACGAACGCTCAAATTCACGTTGCAGAGTGCTGGAATGCCAGAATTGCATTGACCCCCGCGTCGAATAAATATATGAGCATTGCGCACCGAAATGGCAGAAAGTCGGAAATCTATAAAAAGGACAGAACATTCTGTTCGTCGGAAACGAGAAATAGTAAAAGCTTTTTAGTATTTACAATAAAAATTGCATGAACACAAAAAGGGCAAACTTTCGGTATGTATCTAAATAACAAAACTTCATCGTTAGTTAAAGTAGATTGTGTACAGTATGTAATGTTCTTAACTCAAAGATTAAATATCTAAATTCTTAATGAATATTAAAAAGTTACTGCTGCTCTTGCAACTCTACTCGAAGAGAAATCAAGGCATCAAATTCATGAAAGTTTTTAAAATTCTCGAAATCCATCAGATTTAATATCCGGTATTTAATTCTTTACGTCACTTTCGGTACAGCATACACTTTCTTTTTCCAATTTCTTTCATTGCCTATAACTTCTTTATTAATAAACGTACATATATTTGCTTGATATCTTTATGTTCCTTAATGTTTGGCGGTTCGATTGAGATAAAATTCTTTACGATCCATATAGGATTTTACAATCAGCCAGTACTGATTATCATAGTTCAAATACTGACGCAGTACTGACAAATTACTGGTCCAGTCATTTTAGCTAGTTATTTGCCAGTGATGGCTCAGTGCTGGCTGACAGAACATAGGCCATCATTTGTCAGCCAGTCATTTGCCAGTGATAACCCAATATTAATTGACAGAATCTTTATCGTCAGTCGTAGCGTTGACTAAGTATTAGTTTCGTTGTAACTTGATGACAACTTTATATGGATTGACGATTTTATATGGGAATATGTTAATTTTTGTTAAAATTATAAACAATCAAATTGGATTAGGCCATATCCAAGTGTGTTGTTTCTATAATGCAATACCTAAAGATTAAGGATTCTTTATGCATTATTTTGCACGATATATTTTTTGTCGCTAAGAAATTAAAGTAAATTTCATAATTCATTTTATAATACATTGTAAATGCAAGTCATAAAATGTAAGAGACGCGATTAGCAAAAGATTAAAAAGATATTCGTTATTAAGATATTCGTTATTAAGATATAGTAATTATTATGTAAAAAAACTGCAATCTTTACAATAAAGCATGGATTATGTATATATTTTTAACACGAGCGAATAGTGAAGATAAGACTAGTTTCTTGTTTAATGCATTATCAAATTTGAATTAATAAATATAATCATAAATGATAGAAAATCATAATCATGAACATTACTCATAAAATTGCAATGAAAACAACTATAAATCAACTATAATATCTATTTCATTGCAACGAAATATATATTCAATATACATTTTAAACAGTAATTTGGAAGGAAAGATTAGCTTTTCTCGCTAGGTAGCACATTGTTTGTATTCAATTAATCGCTTACATGCTTACATGTACAATGACGAATAATCATAATCGGAAGCTATAATTATATATTTAATTCAAAGCAAAACGTGCTTTAGTGAATTGCATGCGTAAGTGAATTAACAAATGTTCCCCTAATATAAAATTTCAGATTATACATTGAAATATTGTGCCAAATCTAATTTCATGGAACAGATTCCAATTAATTATCAATCTCGTTATCAATATTATAAATCGAAAGTTTTGTAATTATTGTATTTTAATTTTCATTTAATTGTAACGCTTCTATTAAAAAATCGTTTATTTCAAAAGTAAATATAATAATCACAAACTCTAGAAATACGTGGAAACAGTGAACGACATAAAAAATACAATTATCTTATTGAAATTGTATCAATATATTTTTTTGTCACATTTGATTATATCAATTATGTACATAACATTCTGATCACGATAAAAACGCTATCTTAACTTAATTTATCTGATTATTATTCACCAAGCATGTAATTCACATAACATAAAAAATTATATATTCTATTTTAATCGCGTTTTTTTGGAAAATTTCACCGAATTGTAGTTGTTAATGCGAATACAGTCACTGTATTGATTACCGGAATATTTATAACTATGAGCTATCTTAATTAGGTATATTTTCGCGATTAGACAATTCTACTGCATATTACGAACTTCGTCTGCGCCAGCAAGATGCGGCGTCAATATTGATTTATGTTCAATTTGATTCGCCTTTCGATAGAACGTGATAAATTGAGGTCGAGAAATGAAGGCACAATTATATGTAAAGCAAATAGCATAAGACAAAAAATCTATATCATACGATGTATATAATACGGAATATATAATTTCCTTTCTTTCTGATTATCACAAATAACAACTTTCCCGATTTCCTTTGAATGAAAAACTGTCGTTCTACCATTGTAATATTTACTTATAATATAATATAACATTTTGAGCCGTTAAAGAATATTCTTTGTTTTAGAAATATTTTTCGTCTAGTATTGCAAAAAAATTTTATGAAAAAAATCAAGTACATCTCTCCTTGTTAAAAATAAAATATAATTATCGATAATTTAATTTCGCAAGGAGGATGACAAAATGATAGAACTAAAAGAATTAAAAGTCAAATAAGGGCAATCGAAAATATCATTGAAATATTATAAGTAAATATTATATAGATTAGTAAAAATTAAAAACAGCTAGCATTGTAAAGTCCGTTACATCCTGCCCATCCAAGGCAAAAATCCGTCGATTTTTCTTTGTCAAAGACAGTCGAGTCAGGTCGTTCCCGCGACTCGTCGTACCATTTGCCAAATTGAGAAAGCCTTTAGTAATCGAAAACGAACCTTGACACTCTTTTTCTACCAACAGTCTTTTCGAGAGGCGCATACATCTCGACTCGAATGCTTTTTGCCGCGGTCGACCGCATTGCCCGGCGGGGAGGTTTCTTAAAATAGATTCCAGTGTTAACTAGAGGTTAGTTCGAACACATACGCACACATATACTTATTGAGTGGAACATACAATGCCATCGCGGCTTTCTCTAGACAAGATTTTACATTTCACTCTATGAAAGCTGGACACACATATATATATATATAAACGCGCATTTGTGCCTTCAGCTACAATTCGTTGTTGTTGCACCAAAAACTACATCTCTCTATTGTAATTTAAATAAAGAATATTAATTAATTCAGCATTACTAAAATAATAAAATAATATAGAATAATAGAGCTAATTCTAATCAAAGAGACAGGCAGAGAGAAAAGGAAAAAATCCAATGTATAATTTAATTTATAATTTAAAATTTTTATATATAATTTTGTAAAAAAAAATGAAAAAGAAGATATTTTATAGAATTCAATAAAAAAATATTTTCAATCAATCGTATAGTATTTTTTAAATAAATGTTTAAAATTATATACGTTTAAAAGATAATATCAAAAATATAATTTAAATAAAATCTCTTCGCATATAAATTTTTAATCGATATAATTGTGATTTTTTTTTTATCACACTGTCTTGTAAGAGAACTTAAGACTCATGTAAGCATAATATAATTTTAAAACGAATAATAATATGACATCTGCAGTTTGTTGCTAGATAATTACTGCTTCCTAGATATTAATAGAATCCTGTGCATTTCCATCTCATCCTTTCTATATTTTTTTTATTTTCCATACTTTCTCGTATTTCCTACCTTATCTCTGTTTCTATCTCTTCGCTTTTCCGTTTTATGTATCGAGAAATAAAGGATTCTTCGCCTTGGTCTTCTCTCATCTATTGCTATTCTTTCATATCTTTTCGAAAGAAAAGCATCTACCTTACGAAGGCGAACTGCGCGCAAGAAGAGCCTGATGTACCGCATCCGCTATTTTTACGTGTCTCTTCCAATGTCTTTCTTGACGCCTGGTTTATTTGCCTGTCACGTTGACGCGCAATTATTACGAACGCGCTACGTGATTTAATATGCGAACGTACTTTGTCGCATTTTAGATCGACGCGATAAAATTTCCGACAATTTGTTTTTCTTCCGCCAAATGTGTATAGCGCACGGATGGAATTCCATTGATGTAACATAGATGTGCGGAAATTGCGTTATTTTCAATTATTACTTGAAGAAATACAAAATGAGCTCTTGATAAAATTTGTGCTATAGAAGCATATCGCGATATTTTATAATTGTGATAAAAGTAATTTATCAATGTATCTGTCAGAACTGTCAATAAGTAATGAAATTTTACCTCGATTTATTTTCAGTGCGTCATTATGAATGGCTTTCTGTTTTGACATTTCGTTTAATTTGAATTAATTTATTTTATAAAAAAATAAATTTTTGTGAAATTAAATATAAGCAAAATGCCTATACGAATTTCCAATGCGTAAATAATATATTATACATTTATAAAACGATAAGATATAATTCGCTAACAATTAGAATGTAATTACTTATTAATAAAGTTAAAAAATTTGCAAAATTTATTTTAACTATTATGTTTCACTTTCGTGATTTTTAATTTTCATTTTTAAGATAATTTTAGAAAAGTAAGAAAAAAAATAAAGTCAAAGAAAAAATATCTAAATATGTGTATATATGTGTGTTTGTGTAAATATTTATCCAATTATTATTTAAAAGACTTCAATTTTATGCAAAAAATATCAGTTTAATAATCAGTTTATAGAAAGATTATAGAGAGATAGAAGACAAAGCGTCAATCTATTAATCGTAGAATCATTTTATAGCTTTTAAGATTATTTTAAGAAATAACTAAATTTTTATATGTCCAATATTCTAAAACGTTTCAAAATAATATTGAGCAAGTAAAGATGATCGATCTAGCAATGACTGTTTAATAATCGATTGATTTTGTATACCTTACGGGACGTGATAGGAATTGACGAAGTTACACTGACGTAGATTGCTTGCTGTGCCCATCAGCTGTGGTTCCTAACAATTTCGATAATACAATTTGACCTCGAGGCATGTGAACAAATTTGATTTGTGTCATGTGCGTAAAGCGTGAGAGTGCGATAACATTGCACTTTCGCTGCAGTCATGCTCGCGCGTTTAAATTTACGATATCGATATTTGTTAGTATGCAACAAGAACGAACAGCGTCGGCTTGCGTGCCAATAGTGAAAATCCTTCGTTGATGTACAGTGCTTTCACACAACCGTATGCGAGAGAAAATATTTATTACTGTTCACGATTTTGCACCGAAGAGATATTTCGCGGTGAACTAAATATACTACATCATGACGACGAGAAAACACATTATCAGTATTACTGTATCAAGTGTCACGTCGAACGAGCTGTCGATACCAACGGCGATCGGCGTCACGCGTAATTGACCATATCTTTTTAACTTTCTCCCGTCTATTTTGGAGATATATGTGTAATATTTTGTAGAAAAATCTCGTTAGAATGTTTCTTACTTCTTCAAAATGAAAAATTATTGAACTTCACCAAATATTATCTTTATTTAATAACTTAATAAATAACATTAGAAGATTTCATCATATACAGCATATTCGATAAGAAATGCAATTCGTGAATAGATTGATCTTAAGTAAAATGAGTAAATAATTAAAACCTTGAAATTACAAATATTCTTTTATTTAGATTTTGAAACTTAGTTTTGCAAAATTTCATATTTTAATATATTCTTGTGAGATCTCTTGGAAAATATAAAAAGTATGCGTCGCGGTATCTATTGTGTTGAATCGCTGTACTACACAACGAAATGTCGCAGCGAATATTTCCATAATAATATGCGCGGATAGTGAAAACCACTTCACACGATATTGCGACGTGTCGCGTTGTTGCTCTAATTTTTCTGTGATAGCTTTCATTTCTTTAAAAAAACATTACTTCTGCTATATATTTGTAGCCTTCTCTTTTAAAATTTACAAAAAGATTATATAATGCAATCAAATTTTAAATAAAGAAAAGTATAATACAGAAATTATGCATTTCGCGGGTTATCTCCGTATCTAAATCCGTTCTTAAAATGCCACGCGATTTGGAGATAACTCATATATGTAATTTCTGTACAGAAAGTGCTCGTGGAAGTCTCAAGAGAGACTATTAAAGAAAATAATTCTTTGTTATAAATTCTCCGCAAACCTCCGAACTCCTAAAAATCCTGTAGAAGAGAGAACGATTTTTTTACCCTCTGTTGTACATATATTTTTGGAAAAGGTATAAAAAATGATGAATTTTGATGAGACACACATGGAAATTTTAAAATATTTATTTCAGTTAAAAAAATCGAAAAAGTCCTTTCTTTCATTTTTTATTTTATTTCAATTAACGATCGATTTATTATGGTTCATAACAATTATTTCTTAAAAATAATTATGATTTATTGTTGAAAATCTTTTTTTACTTCAAGTCTCAGTCTCTTACGAGATTCGATAATAGCATGTGCCACTTCTTTGCGTTTGCTTTCGCTGTCTTCTCAGTAACAATTTTAATATGATTATAATAAACCAATCGTTATTTGAAATAAAATAAAAAAATAAAAAACCATTTTTTACAATTTTTTTAACAGAAATAGATATTCATCTTAAAATTTTTTTGTTCAAAATTCATAATTTTTTATGTTCTTTCCGAAAACACAAGTATAACAAGAGTATAACAGGAGATAAAAAAATCGCTTCATCCTATACTGTATAATTAAAAAAAGACGAAGTAACTTTCATGAAAATTCGTGAACTCTATCCAGAGTATAGTACTTGTGTTTGCAGTGAGAGATAGAGAAAAGAGAACATTTATGTAATGTACAATTTGTTACAGGGAGGGCGAGGGCGGCGGTGGCGGCGGCGGCGGCGGCGGTGGCGGTCGTTCTGTGACCAGCTCCGGTGGCGGTGGTGGAGGCGGCGGTGGTCGTCGGGCACCAAGCCTACGGCTGGTGAACGGAAGAGCGACCACGGGAGTGAGTTTACACACCAGCAGCACCGAATCCGTGCGCTCTCCCCATCACCAGCTCGGCCAGCAGGTCGGCAACAACAACTGCCACGCCGGTAACAACCCCGCCGCGAACAATCATCCACGGCTCAACAAAGATGACAGCATCAAAATCAGCATCGAGAACACCAACACGTGCACGGACAGTCTCGTCACTGCTTTAGACGACGAGACCCTGCTCATCACCGATTTCCTGGGCGACACAGGTAAACGTCGCTGAATCAATAATGAGAGAGATCTACTCTTTGATCAAATATTCGTAAATGCAGCAATTCTGATTGTTTTTCGAGTACACTGAAAAATGTTGAAATAAAATACGCATTGAGAATATTTATTTATGTTACCATCATACATTGTTAACAATTCATATATGATTGCTCGTAATTAAAATTTGCGAATTACTTCAATTGATTAAACAATTCATTTTCATAAAATGTAAATATGACAATCATTTCAAAGTTAGGTAATTTAATTAATTATGGTGATACATAGATTGTAACTTTCATGTAGCGTGACAGAATGCAATAATACTGCATTTCACGAAATCCTAAGAGAATTCACATTTAAATATAATATTCAATGCAAACGTATTTATTTATATTGCTTCTGTATTTTTTTGTAAAAGTCTTGATAAAAATTTCATCATTCGTTATTTATCACCAATCTATAAATATCGATGTCGTACAAACATTATATTTAAATAAACGATCGGTTTATCTGAAATATGCAGAAATATTTCATGGAGATTTGCGTAAAATGCAAGACGTAAGCACGATCGTTACAAATTCCAATTGAGCTTACGATCTTTACAAACTTCTCGGAGGAATATAAAAAAGCGAATAAAAATTACGACTTTAATGAAATTCGCCGTAATAAAGTGATACAATTCTAACGATGAGGATGAACCGTATGATTGCATTGCCGTTATCGTACCGTAATATCGAGCGTTACTCTTTGTTAAAATAGAAGATTTTATTTCTAAACTTTTTATTTTATTAAGTAGTTTGTGCGACTTATGTTTATTCAAATTTACCGCGATTGGCGAACTTAGGTGCCGCTAGTGTTGTAACCATATTAAGCTTTTGTTTTAAAAACTGTTGAAAAGGTAGTAAGTAGTTCAGTTAGAAACAGCGAATAGACTAGACGTAAGGTTAACAAAGATTAATTCACACACAATTTAAAAAAAATTCTCAAATATGTATAAAGTCTGCTGCAATTTAAGGGGAAAAGTAAAATTTGATATAAGTACGTGATAAATACCAGCTCTCTCGTGAAACATCTGTAACGTCCACGTTATGTTAATCACTGCTCATGATACGAAAGTGATACTGGACTGAAATTATATACTAAATTTTCAATTATTCGGGATTGTCAATATATTTATTCTTTATCTATCGTGTCAAGTACTAAATCGAATCAAAACGCTCATAAATGTCAAGTTAAATCTCGAATCGAGTGCAATTGTCGCATTGTAATGTTTACGGTGAAATGTCATAAATCATTGATAGGATCTGTGATACGTGCTTATACACGTGTGTAACGAGTATGTTATCCATCGAGTACAATGTGAAAATGTGAGCAATGTGATGCATTTATTGACAAAATGTGCACGATGTAACTAATGATGATTTAAAAAAGATTTGTTTTATGGAGAAATAATTGAAATAAGAAACGAGATTACTATACAAATAATATTAGAAATAATAGAAACAAAAATTGTGCAATATGTAAAACGTCGCGATCCTGAAAGAAAGAGAAAAAAAGAGAATAGAAATATTGCAGAACAGTTCGTACGTGTAATGCAACACGATATGTTTCATGAGAAATGATTACCAAAGTTCAAAGTTGTTTCGAGATAAAATTGTTTAAAATAGGAAAACATATTATTGAACAACAGACAATATTATTAGAAATGAAATTTTTAACAACGTTTACACGATTTTATGAATACAAACAACATTGTGTCAACATTGTGTCATCAAAGAATATAATCCTTTATAAGCATCTCGTTTTTCAGATTTAAATGCATCATATAATATGTATCGCGTTCAAACGCAGTAGATCTTTCATGGAAATTGGAAATATCCTATGATGATATACTGGAATATAATAAACATCTGACATTTCGCACAAATATAGCCTCTTTCTGAATCCAAGTGCGTTCATTAAAATAATATAATATAAACCTCAATCAATTTGTAGTTTTCCCTGACAATATTTTCTTATGTAAATAACTTCATCGAAAAGTACGTAAGTAAAAAGATATGATTTTAACCTATAATTTCGAATTTCATGTCACAGTAGCACAAATTTAAGTTGTTAAATCATTTCAGACTTGAACTTTTACAACACAGAATATATATATCTATATTACTTTACAAAAATCTGTAAATACGATATATAAATCTGAATATTTTTAATAAAAACTACAATGTGATAAGTTATATATAAAGTTTTTTTCTCTAAATAATAATAATAAATAAAATGTTTCTAAAATGTCACATAAAAAACAGAAAATTTTAATCTTTTTAAAATTCTGAAAATATAAATACCACGCTAATTTAAATTTTATTTATTAAAGTAATACATATATAGATATACATGATATAAATCAGTGCTGGGATTTTGTACATTTTGCCGATTTTCAGCTTGGTTCCTGCCCCTGCGGCATTTAAGCTGTGCACGGATTAGTGAAGTAAGAGGCAGTGAAATAAAAAACCAAACCAAAATGTGCAAGCTAGTAAATTCCAACACTGATTTATACTATGTATTATCTATACACTGTTAAAAATATCATTAAATTTAATATATTTTTAAGTTACATAAATTAAATTCAATTTTATGGCAATAAATTAAATTTAATGTATCTGCAATTAAAAAATATATTTGGATACATGTACATGAAATTTAATGTTTTCATAAAATTTTATGAAGTTTAATACATTTTTCATTAAATTTTATATAGATTTACATGAAATTTAATGTAAACATTAAATTTAAGTTACTTATGACTTCATTTTCATTGACAATATTAAATATTTTTTCGTTAAAAATATTTAAAGTGTCAATAACCTTTTTGAAATTTGTTTCCATTATATGTAACGAAGTAAATTTCTATTTTTTTAACAGTGTACATGTATTACTTTAATAAATAAAATTTAAATTAGCGTGATATTTATATTCCCAAAATTTTAAAAAGATTTTTTAAAAGATTGCACCAGCACTGATT
>NW_017259212.1:479709-480513 GCF_001594045.1 Atta colombica | reverse complement strand
TGTGTGTGTGTGTGTGTGTGTGTGTGTGTGTGTATGTGTGTGTGTGTGTGTGTGTGTGTGTGTGTGTGTGTGTGCGTATTACTTTAATACATAAAATTTAAATTAGCGTGATATTTATATTTTCAAAATTTTGAAATTTTGAATGTTTGAATTTTGATTAAAATTTTTTGTTTTTATATGACATTTTGTGTAAATAAATAAATGTTAAATATTCTAGAAACATATTTCTATCGATCAAACAAAGTTTATATGAATATGAGTATAAAAATGCTTAATTTTTTTAGACAGAAGAAATTTCACTAATACACTGAGAAAAAAGTTCCTGTTTCAAAAAAATATTAGTTGATTCAACTAAATGTAGCTGTCAAGCAAATATTTGTTAATTGAAAGAAATAACATGTTATAATAAATTACAAGATTTTGTTAATGTATAAAAATAAATATATAAATATTTGAATTAAATAATCATTACGAATTAAACGCATTTAGTCAAGTTAACAATTTTTTTTTCTCAGTGCAATATCAAACAATGAAACAAATAATGAACATTTAAATATTTTTTACATTAAACATTTGAAATTTGAACTATTTAAATATTTGAACATTTTTTCATTGAACAACATATTGAACAAATATTTAAACATTTTTTTACAAAACTTATTCAAAATAATCTTCTCCAAATGATTGTATTTATATTATTGCCAATTATAAATAAAAAAGATAGGAAAAACTTTTAATCATCCTAAAACTAAGCGTTCTATATTATAGATCCATGTTCATATAAATTATTTTTTCATATTTGGT
>NW_017259212.1:445680-479609 GCF_001594045.1 Atta colombica | reverse complement strand
ATATATATATATATACACACACACACACACACACACACATAAAGTAATATACACATCCTGATAAAAATACATTTCTAAAATAATATAAAGAGTTATAACATTTTTCGTTACAATATTTTTCTTTTTTTCTTTCTTTTTTTATTGATCATAATTAAAACATAGCTAGGCTTTTCTGTTCGTCCGTTTCAAATATCATACGGTATGACGAGCGCAATAAATTGCGATATTGGATCTCTTACGCCACTGCGATACGTATCGGCAGGAATTGTGGTAGAGCGTTCGGGGATTAGCGTATACTAACATATGAAAAAAAAAACCGGTACATATGTACTCGTTCGTCCGGCTAAAACCGGTCAGTGGATACGCGTCTCTTCTCGCGTGCTTCTTCGCGTCCTTGTTCCGTTATTTAAGCGAATCTTGCGCGGTATCTGCCTTTAGACCGGGTCAACGCGATACTCTGTTTCATCTCGTTCTCGTCCGCGAACTTGCCATGACGGTGCACGTCGAAGATGGAGAAGGATCCGATTTAGTGGCGCAGGAGATGCCGCTCATGCAGCAAGACGTCGTGCCGTCGCGAAATGGTTTGAAATTGAACAATACTGGTTCCTGGTCAAGATCGTACGAGGAGTTTATCTCAACTTGGACATTATGGGGTGTTCGTAAATCGCGTAAATCCGGTGAGTGTTGACAAACCGTAACGGTTACGCGATTGTCAATAGTCATCGTCTTCGTCAGTATTTATTTCAACAAAGAGACACAAAAACGACGAATGTATTCCTTCTATCTTGAATCCTTCCACTGTTTTTTAAACCAAGACTTTTACAAAAAAATAATTAAATTTTACAAATTTCACGTAAAAATGATTTAAATAATTAATAAAAACTATGATTAATAAATACTATGATTAATCTTAAATCATAATATTTACATTTTTATTAATTTTTTATGAATTAGTGGATATATATATATATACGAAATATTTGTAAACATAATAAATAAAGTGTATAAAGTGTATAATTATTTACATGTAGAAATATTTCATTTATTATCTACAGTGATTCACAATTACAAAATTAAAACGAGATATTTATATTAGAATTATTTAAAATTATCATACGTAAAATTTGAAAACTTATATGTACATATGTTATTGATGCATAAAAGTGATACTTGAGTTCTCAAGAAAGCTTCATTGTTTAAAAAAAAGTAGTTATAAAAAATATGAATAAAAAATGTAATAACAAAATAAAGATATAAAATGAATAATATGGAATTCCTGAGTGTGTGTGTGTGTGTGTGTGTATGTGTGTGTGTGTATGTGTGTGTGTGTGTGTGTGTGTGTGTGTGTGTGTGTGTGTCTCTCTCTCATTAGTTTTGACAATTGTCTGATAAATTTGAACTTATCAAACAATTAAAACGTTTTTAAAATAAATTTAAAATAAACTTAGCCTGATCATACAAATTTTACAAAATTCCATAAAATTTGCACACACCAAATTTCGCGAGTTAGTTCATGAGCCATAAAGATATTTCAGGTTAACGACATTAAGTCATACATGTCGGCGCTATCGTGGCGTGAGTTTACAAGTTCGATTATGCTTGTGAACAGTTCGCGATTTGTGCTTTATATGACCGCTATCATTGCGACTCGGGTCGGATTTATCGGACTGGCGTCCGATAGGAGATTTTATGGACGTTATCCGTGGCGATAAAAGTCATAGAATAATGAACGTTTGTCATCCTCGGACTGAGCTGACATGACTATGTTACAGGCAACGAGATGAATTACAAGGGCAGCGGGAAGGTCCACTTCGGGGTGGACGACGTGTCCCTCTATGGGACGCCGAAGGAGGAACCGGGCCCGGGCCTCCCGGGCCAGGAGGTCAAGCAGAGCTTCCTGAAGAATCAACTTCAGGCCCTGTTCCAGCCAACGGACAACAAGTTGGCCATGAAGCTCTTTGGCAGCAAGAAGGCGCTTATGAAGGAACGGATCAGACAAAAAGCCGCAGGTCACTGGGTCATCCATCCTTGCTCCAGTTTTCGGTATGTCCTTCGAATATCAACTGATTTCATTCAACAGGCCGCATCAATATTTTGCACTATCACATTTCGTTCCGGCTGAAAAACACGTTCTGCCAAGAAATACCGGCCTCAGATGCAGCTTAATATCTAAATCTGCTCGAATAAACTCGCGTACGATACATCGTCCTGCATTCTCTATAAAAAGGAACAAAATTCTACATACACTTGTCCCTTATAAAGTTGATATAAAGTTTGCGTTTAGAAATAACTAGACATATTACCTTATTAAATTATTTATATCTGCCACGATGATAACAGCACGATGATTCGTGATATTTTATAATAATTAGATATGGTATAATACAAATTCATTCCTACAATATTATAATTTTCATTCTTTTTCGTAAAAATAAAAAATGTAAAAATTTTTTTTCCAACACTTCGTAACTTACATCAATCATGAAATGTTCTTTACGAGATTGATTACCTTTTAGACATTTTAAAAAAGGAAATGAAAAATTACTTCTCTTTGCAAAACTTGCTTTTAAATTAATGTAAAAAATTATTTATTGTTGTTGTGTCAGTCAAATTTTAAATTACGATTAGTTTTAAGATATGATTTTTAATTCTAACTTAAATCACTATTCTTAGATGTAGACTTCATAAAGAATATTATTCGAATATGAATATATCACGTATATGTTGCATACTAGTGAAAGTAATAAATGACAAAAGTCGCTGAGCGAGCGAGCGTAAATCAACTCGTGTCGGCTTACTCGCAATCCGAAACTTTTCGGCCTGACTACGATCCGGGATACGAGAAACGTAAACTAGCCTTTGTGCCGCAGTAAAATATCTGCCGTATCCGGATCGTTCATCGTGTAGGCTTTCCGAGCCATCCGAATGAGGCGCACGTCTCCGATCTCGAGGACCAAAAAAGAATGCGTTTGATCTATGGGCTAACATGCGTTACTTGTGACTTCAATCGATCTGGGTCGCGCAGAATATTCAATGGCTTTACAAGAGTCACGGATTTAGTTACATGCTCGTGTATATATAGTTGAGCAGTCGACCTCGCCTAGTCACGAAATAGCATTGAGACTTTACGGCCTCAGGAAGAAGCTTCCGTCAGGCCTTTCGCTTCCTTCCGGAATCGCTTTATCGATGACGAGCCACAATCCTTCGCTGAAGTCAGGACGCATGCTATCGACTTCTCGCGGAGAATGTTGACACCCTCGCCGAGCCATTTACGGACAAATGCATCGATTAGAATGACAATAAGCGTTCAAGAATGCTTGTCTATCGAACGATAATGGATAGATGATCTTCAATTAATGGTAATTCCTTGCAGAATTAACCATTATAATCAATATTAGTTGATCAATATTAGTTAAAAAAAAAAGGATTATAAGAGCATGAAGTGTATTTCAGAAGAATCTGTAGCAAAATCTTAGCAAAATCCTAAATACACCTAAATAACATGGAATTCATAATATAAAATCGAAAAAAGAAAGTATAGTAAAAGTTCAAAAAAAACTCTGCAACTAATTATGTTATGAAAAATTGGTTTGCCGATAAAATGAATTAATTTTCACATATAATGTGGTTTATATAATGTGATGAACAAGAGACACAAGATTCAATAATAGGTAATTTTTGAGTGGTGCATCAAAGGTATAAAAGTTGTGCTCACAGAACACTTTTAATAATTCAAAAACTATCCATTATTGAGTTTATGACAGTGAAATTTAATTTTCCATGTATTGTAATTAATGTACGGTTTTTTATTCTCGATTCATTAAAAATAATTTATAAGTTTTAATACTTAAAAGTTAATAGAATATAGCTTTTTTTCAGATTAACTTTTGATGATTTACGAAAGAATTGTTACAGTTCAATTTTTTTTCCTATTCGATGTTTCCATTACTTGTGCGAGTTTTTTTTTTTCGATGCGAAAAAAACTGTTTTGCGTAGCGGAAGAAATCAACGGAACAAATTCGCGCGGCTGAAAACGAGCGAATGGTGCCTCGTTACAATATCAAATTGCCAATATTAACTGTGCATGGCGCAGCGTGCACAGTTCCATAACGCGCGAAACACTATACTGGCCACGACTCTACAGCGGTGACGGCGGCGGCGTTTGTCGTTCCAATTGGTTGAAATTGCCTGGCGCTTCCGTTCAGAATCTTGGCTAATTACCGGCAGCATGGAGGATTCTCCGTAACCTTCTCTACGATTCCACTAAAACGCGAGACTCTCGTGGGCATTGAAACTTTAATTCGTTCCTCCGTTAATGGTTGCGATATCTTCCGGCAGAATGAGCGTAACTAACGGTCGTTCTTTACGCGACATGTAATGCTAATATCCAGTTGCTAAATTATACAAATGAGCGTCAATGGTGCTCCATTTTCCAATCGTTGTCATATAAATCAAATATCCATATAATAAAAGTCATATAAGCTCTCGCGTCTGATATGTTTTATTTGAATAACGTAACACAGCGAGGGACGTGCCCTCGAATTAATAGATATATTATTTAAACACGCAAGCATCATCAAATCCTTTTTCTCTTCAGGGAATAATGATAATAATTTTAATAGATTCATATTATATTAATACAATATTACACAGTGCATGTGTTTTTATTTATTTCACTTTATCTTATGTGTATAAGTTATTTCTTTTCCAAGCAGTCTTACGAAAAAAATATTAGTCTTTTTAATCAAAAATTTCTTAAACATCTTTTCAATATTCAGTTTTGTTTTTCTAATGCTTTTCCATTGTTTGCAACTTTTTTATTAATAAACATATGTACATACATTTTCTTACATTTATTTTTTATCTGGCATTTTTTATAATATGTTCATTTTTATTAAAGTTATAAGCAATTGAATTGGATGATATGATTGAGGCATACCGCAATGCGTTGTTCTCGTAGGATTTGGCATTTAAAATTTAATATACTAAAAAAAATAAAAAAGTAAATACCACCGAAATATTCGCAAACATTACGGAAATACATACACGGAAAATCAAAGCGATGTCGCGATTTTGAGGGGACACGTGCGTAAATGAATGTGCTCTTTGATCTATTGATCAAAATATAAATGATAGCCGAAATACCCGATAACACGTGTCGTATAGTTGGCTGGTAATGTCGCTCCGTCAGCAGTTCATTATCCGAACATCCCGAACATGCATGCCTCTACAGGAGATATCATGTTAATGGAGAGATTGAGTTTAATGGATTCAAGAGATTGAGCAATTACAGAGGATCCTAGACCCGACATCGATGCGAATTTCGATACGATAGTTGACTTTCGATGCTTAATATTTAAATCGCTTAAGCAAATTCTAGATTAAAGACGATGTAATGATAATAATTTGTAAGATCATTACACTCTTAAATCAAGGATACTGGAAAATGAAACTAAATGAACTAAGTGATAGCAAGACATAAATGAATGCTAAAATTACCGAATGCATCCAAATTATTCAGATAGTTCCGAAAGTATATATGTAGATAGCGAGACCATGTCTTCCGGATAGTCTCACTGGATTTCAGCTGAAGCGAAACTTTATTGGAAGCTTAGTACCGGAGATACTCTGTGCGGAATATTAAAAATTTACAATGAACAATGCTGACAATATCATTTCCTTCGGTTTAATATGCGGCCACTAAATCGCTGTCCTTCGTTTACATACGTTGCATGAATTCGTAATTCGTCGAGTTCAATTCGCCTCGCGCGGTACGTGACATTCATGACGACACCATGCATATGACAATATCTCGCGAAAACGTTGTAGAATTAAAAGAAAATATTTTTACGCGTACAGTCTGAAAAAAAGAGGAGGAAATTCTTATTTTTCTATAAGCCACAGGAAATAAAATGTGCAATTGTTTTTGCCATAAAAGTTTCTCTCATCATGTTTGCGGTTGCACATATTTGTCTGTTCTACGTCGGTTGGAATTGCTGCGTTGAATAACTTGATAGGATTCGGTCGCGAGAACACGTTCTCTTTCACCTAAAGGGAGAGACTTATAAATGTGAGACGTTATAAAAGCGAATATAAACCATACTACTTAACTCCGGACAGCACATTAAATTAAATACATTCTTTTTTCCTCGTTTCGTGTTAAATTGTATAAAAAGTCGCATCTCCGGTGAAAACGACTTTCTTCGTGCTTAATTTATTTCATTGATAATATTAAGATATGTAGACTGAGCTCTCGAGCGAATGATTTATCGCGCATCGGTATCGAATATTCGGCCGTTCCACATTTAATGGTTTCTGCTTTCGAATTCGTGAGAGAAAATTTTACTTTATGAAATGCAATTTCCTGGTACTGTAAAATTTCCCTTGTAATTTTTAGCACACGCTCAGATCTCTTTTTACACTATTTTATGTATCAGTAAAGTATTTCGCTATGTACATATTTATCTGAATCTATTCACGTATTTCTTTAAAAATAATAAAATAAAAAAACGCACTTAAACGATAATTGTTCAAAATTGTCGGCAGACAAGTCTGTCTTTGACATTGCAGAGCTAAATATCAGATTTAAACAAAGGTATGAGAAAATATAATAAAACCCGAATTATTTCTTTTGTGTTTCGAAGTGAAATGCATTTATGCACTGCAACGTCGTAAAAGAAAGAAGATAACATTTTTGATGTCTGAATAATCAAAAGTAACAATGCGGAAAAATCCTTAGTGCAACTCGCATTTGTGTTCTACGCAATTTCGCTTTGACGTAAAAGAAAATAATTGCACTTGCCTAAGAAATAACATATTTAGTGACAACGATTATTATTATCTAAATAATTATCGTATCATTATGGTGCATATTGGCTAACATATAATCACCTATTGCTGCGCAATGATCCATTCTAGGCCATGTCCTGACATATACATTGTCAGTACTGAAATTCTATAATATACGTAACATAAAGATATTTGCAGTACAGAGTGTATACGGAACACAGTTCTATTGTTTCGATTAACGTGAACTATTCGAGAATAATTATAAATTAAAACCGCTTCATGAATGATCAGCAGCATCACGTTTTAATGAAAACGTCATTGAAAAAAAGTTATTATAAAATATAAGATGATTACGTATAAATCACATTTGAATAATTATAAGTTTTAAAAATTCAATAAAAGAAATATGAAATAATAACTAACTGAATTGAATGAAATGAATTATATTTTCAATGATTTAACGCTGAAGTGTAATAAAATTCTCTCTATTTTCAAGGATGTACTTAAAGATTTCAATTTTATAACGCGTGTATTAAATCAGATTTGAAATTTGGTGATTACGTCTGCATGTAAGCGTATATCACGATAATTTCAAGCTGTAAAATTATGTATTTGAATAAGAGCAGAACTGTATCATAGTAAGATTATATACGTGTGTGTGTGTGTGTGTGTGTGTGTGTGTGTGTGTGTGTGTGTGTGTGTGTGTGTGTGTGCGCGCGCGTGTGTGTGCGTGTGTGCGCGTGTGTGTGCGTGTGTGCGTGTGCGTGTGCGTGTGCGTGTGTGTGTGTGTGTGTGTATATATAGAGAGCATATATTGACATCGAGGATAATTTACATGAAGCAAATAAGGAATCGCTGACAAACTTCAAACTACCGTCAAACTTCAAAGTCGCCTTTAAACTTCGTCCTCCACAGAACTCGAGTCGGACTGCGTCATATATTAATAAGATAAATAGAATTTTATGATAGCGCGTGATTATATAGGCACAATTATATAGTCCGTAAACAAAACGGCCAAATGGGATGATGATGTAACGGATGAAAAGTCGTATTCTAAATATCAATAGGCATGTAAGACCACATAATTATAATTTATATAACGTAATAAACGAGACTTGCGCTCGTTATGTGTGTAAATAATTACGTTATAATATGAATTACGAAGACGATAAACTAACAAGGAAATTCATATTTCACATTTGCCTCGGTGGATTGTTTGAAAGATCTATAAAACGGATTATTGTGTGCCAGTTGAATTAAGAAACGAAGAGGAAACTTTCGACGAAGCGCGAGATATCCACCACGAGCTGCGGTCGCGTATTCGTGGAATAGTGAATTATTCACGTTAAAGAGATTAAGACTGGTGAAAGCGGCCCCGTGAACGTCCTAGAAATTAACGTACAAAAACTGGGTGATGAAAGCGGTTCGCGAAGGGACAAAGAGAGAAGTCAGAGAAGCAGGGCAAATCGGTCCGGCTTGAGCCAGTTACAACCATGTTTCTACATGTATATCACCGTTAGTCCAGCGCCAGTTGTAAGAATGATCTCAGAATAATCATCCGATTAAGCCGGAGGCTACGGTGTCATTGATGGCGCGTTGCTCGATCACGCGTGTGGTTAGCTATATTAAAGCCTGATAATCTTTGTTCGAGAATACACTGGGAGAAAGTGTTCGGTATTTATGATTATAATTGTATGGTAAAATAATTATGATCAGATGTTCTATTTTTACAGTTATTACTGCTGTAAAGTTAATAATAATAAATTAATCAAGTAAAAAACTTAATATATATGACTTTGGGAATTAGCGTTGTAGAAAAAACGCGTTAAATATCAATGTTAATATGTCATGTATCTGATTTTTAATTAAAACCAATAATTACAAAAAAATTTTTAATCATTCATAAATATGTTTCAGCTAATCTTTTAGCCATCTTCAGTACATATACTACATTCGACGAGACGATACTAGATATATTCGATGTACATTTTATTCGTTGTGTGTTTATATCACTAATGTTTCTTTCTGAGATGTCAGTTCTTTTAATAGTAATAATTTTTATACAATTCTATGTTCAAAAGAATGTATTTATGTAATTGGCATTGAAAATGACCATACTTTATATTTTCGGTGCCAATTATATATTATTTTTAATATAGAGAACTATATGTACAGTAAACATCATTAAATATTATTACTAACATTATTATTACTAACATTATAGTAATAATTATGAAATGAAGCTTCTAAAATAATTTTATCATGTAATAATTATAATCACAAAAATACTTTTCTAAAAATACTTTCTTTCGATATAATATATCATATTTATTATATTGAGTTCAAATTTAATTAAAATTTCATTAATATCACAAAATCATAAATAAATAAGCAAATATGATAAAACAAAATATATTTTTAGATTCATATAATAACATATCAGGTGAGAAAAAAAAGTCGATATTCCTAAATTAAAAATTTATTTTTATGTAAAAATTAAAATAAGAGAAACAATTTCTAATGATCTTGATAAATGTTATCCTGATCATAATCTTGAACAACATTCAAGAGATTTTAGCCGTTGATTCGACATCTTGGATAATGCTGACATCGGTATTGCTGTAACGTTCAAGTCTCATAATTCGAAAAGTACTTAAAATAATATTTTGTTAATATTTTGAAGAGTTCTCAAGATAAACTAGAGAATATGCAATAAAAAATGGGGGTCCCCATTTTAAAAAAATCGATGTGACGTTGAACCGACCTTAGCGATCCATCCAAGATCAAACTGATAATATCAGTAAGTAGATCTTTTTACTCTACAACTTTTGTCTGAAACATTTTTCTATAAAACTTAGACTTTTTAGACATACCGATCTTTTTTCTCCACAAAAAAAAACAGAAAAGATTTTTGTAGGAAAGAATTTTCACATATTTTTTATGCATAGATATACAAGGTACGTCACCAAAATCCAGACAAATTTCAATTTCAATTTTCACTATATTGTGCCTCCGCCAGAGATTGTTGGCGTCCGAGAAAGCCTGATGCTTTTAGTAAACAGTCACATTCTCAAAACGGCGGCGATATTGAAACCAAATGCGGAGTATAATCAAAGAGCCGCGATCATCGAAAGTCTTCACGCTCAGCAACGGAAATAATTCGATTCTTTAAATATCCGAGATCAACCATTTGTAACGTTATGACAAAATATACGGCTTTAGATTAGGCCAACGAAGTTCCAATATGCCAGCGAGAAAGCGTTACTCGAAGGAACGCACCGCGAGAATTCCCGCAGTCGTTGAAAGGACTCAAGCGCTGATTTCGGATAACTCAAAGCAATCGTTGCAAAAAATTAGCATCGATTGTTGGTGTAAGTCAACGATGCGTCGAATTACCGAGGAAAATCTTCGATACAAATCGTACACATTAAAGATACGACAGATGCTCTTTGAGGCTGCCAGGACAAGCCAAGTTGCTCACCTCGGCTCCCATTCTGGTCTCTCAACAGCTCAGATTTAAATCTCTTGGACTACATGGAGCGTAGTTGAAAGGATCACAAACAAGTCTCGGTATCCCAATGTGACGTCATTAAGGACCGCTATTGAGGCAACATTCGTCGGCATGGACAGCGCTACATTACAGCGTGCGTGCGAACGCTTCAGACTGAGAATAGAGGCCGTCATTCAAGCTAATGGGGAATATATCGAATAATTGTGCTCTACTGGGATCCCCCAAGTGCCATGTAAAAGGATTTTTTGTAATATTTAATTTTTCATTAAAAACATTTTGTTTAAAGAAATTGTTCGACTTGTCCAGATTTTGGTAATGCACCCTATACATTCTTTCTTTTACTGTTTTATTTTTTGTATTTCCAAAAGAAAGCTAATGGGGAATATATCGAATAATTGTGCTCTACTGGGATCCCCCAAGTGCCATGTAAAAGGATTTTTTGTAATATTTAATTTTTCATTAAAAACATTTTGTTTAAAGAAATTGTTCGACTTTGTCCAGATTTTGGTGATGCACCCTATACATTCTTTCTTTTACTGTTTCATTTTTTGTATTTCCAAAAGAAAGTAGCATAATAAATTCATTGTTTCATCAAACTCTAAATATGTATATCCAATTATATTATCGAGCAACCATAGGGATAAATTTAGGCATCGAAATTCATAGGGAGGAATAATATTACGTCGCTCTCAATTGAGCATGCATGCACGCCGACCAGTAATTCCCCCTAGACTCCTCCGGTCGATCAAACAATGACAATCGATGGATTGTCCTCAGTATTCTATCAAGTATCGTGATGCCAGGAACACGCTATATATCCAATCAGTGTTTAATCAAACACAATTCGAGTAAATATTCACACCAAATAAAATATACCCATATTTTACGTATAAAATTTTACGTATAAAATTCTGCAAGTTTATATTTTACTGTGATATTAAACAATATTGAAAAAAAAAAATTTTCTACATGAAATGAACAGTTTTATATATTTAGCTAGATTTGAAAATCATTTTGTAAACTATCAAAATAATAAAATGTAACGCTCAAACTGCTTGTTAGAATGTTAGAAAAAATATTTCTATAAAACTTATACTTTTTAAGTTATTCAGACATACCGATCTTTTTTCTCCATTCTACAAAAAAAAACAGAAAAGATTTTCAAATATTTTATACATAGATATATATTCTTTCTTTTATTTTTTCATTTTCCAAAAGAAAATAGCATAATAAATAAAAGCCTTACTCATCATGTTTGGATTTGCTACGTAATTATTTTGGTAATCCAGTAAAATTATTTTCAGTAATCTGTATCTATCTAAATTTTTAGAGATTTTAGGAAAATCGTTCTTTTCATGTACAATTTATTATTCATCTTTCGCAAAAACAACAATTTGTGAAAGAAGTAATAAAGTTTTCCAAAAAAAAAAAAAAAAAAATCACATCAGCTTCTAATAATCTTGCGCAAGAATTATTTCTATATTCAAATTATGCATCGCGTACTGTCTCCATTTTCTGAAACACGTTATCTAATGAAAAACCAATAGATAATGGATTAAGAGAGCTAGATATATTTTCAAGCCATTCTAGTTACACGTGCGAATCTCACACGGATATTCAATATTTCTCCAGTATAAGCTTCTTCAGCTGACAGTAAAATGTTATACGCGTACGTAATTCTTTACTTGTTAAAACGCTCATAAAAGTGAAATACAACTTTATCCGCCTGCTCCACATTTGCTGATGGCTTTTCCTGCAAAACAACTTCCCCCTTCCCTTCCCCCGCATTCATCATTCGTTGCACTTGCAAAAATACGCGGCCGTTTGTGCGGTCGAAGCATATAAATTTACGCTACGAAAATCGGTTTCCAGCGATGATTGTTATAAACATTATCGGCTTTGTCGTGCCGCGTTATTATTACAGCTATGATATATGCAGAATTTCATATACGTAATGTACATATGGTTGTAGGAAAAAACCAATATAAAGTGGAAGAATACAACCGTTTTGTTGCTTTCAATAAAGATTCTATTTATACATTATCTATTTTATTTATACATTATATTTATCATGAGTTATCGGTATAATTGATCACATATCATTTTTCTATATATATATATATATATACGCTCGATTTATAATTTAACGCTCAATTAATTACTATATTTTAATTATAAATCAAAATATTCATAAATATTCCTATTAAGTTCATCATTATCGAATTTTGATTTCACGAATCATTAAAAAATAGATTATTAATTAGTATCTATAAATTTAGTGTCTAATCAATTTTAAGAAATTGATTAACGGCTATTGATTATAATAATGCAATTAGTAATTGGAGAAAATATTTGAAGAATGCATGTATCAGAACATTATTAAAAACATAAAATTTCATAAATTGTTTTATTACATATGTCTGTGTAAAATTTGACTACAATTCTCTTATAAAAGGTTATTTAATTTTTTTATTTAATTGTTACATAAAATCATGTTTTATAGAAAAATAGCATTACGAATTAAATTAATATGAAATATTAATTATGAATAAAATCAAATTTTATATATATACTCACTAATAAGGCACTAATAAATATTCGTGTATAAGTTAATTTGGATTCACTTACTCAATAGTTTAAAAGTTATTTATCTAAAATTGTAAGAAAACAATTGGTAATTTGGTGGTAATTGCGCTACGTAAGCCACTAAAAAAAGCTAAATAATTTGTTTTATCTTTTTTTGCAATTATTTTTTGCAGTTTGGAGGACATGGATATTTATGACAAAATTTTTTTACTAATAATATTTGACATTACAAGGATAGAGTGGAGCTTTTTCATTAATTTTTCGCGATAAGGTTTATGATTTTGAATATTTAAAGATTGTGCTCTCTCGTGTTCCCAAGGAGCATGATTGTATAATGTATAACTATAAGCACTACAAAGAGATATTGTTTGTAAATTTTCATATTATTTTAAAGTTGAAATTAAGTCGAAATAGCCTCGTCTTACCCTAGTTCTTTTTAGCTTTTTAGCTTTTTAGATTTTTTGATTAACTTTTTCGCTGATATTTTTATCGAATGTTGTACAGCCAAAACAATCTTAAATATATACAACAAAAAATCTCAACGTAATATGGTACAAAAGATTTATTTATTCGTACAATCCAATCTGCAGTTGCGTCTTTCCTATGTCGCAACTCTATCTTATCATTTGTTATGTCTTTCTAGGTCGGTGCACGAATGCCAGCTGATGATTATTCGATTAAGCGCCTGGTAACACAAGAGTAGAGGTCCTGCTTCAAATCTCGTTTCTGCTTTGCACACCGCAAACCGCGTTGCACATCTCGATAATTTTACCGCTCGCCTTTAATTACTTTGCGTCGTTTCCAGTATCTATTCTAGTACATTCATAAATTTTGCAAACCAAGCATTTCTTCTTTTACGTAACTCGCTTAAGCATATATTGTAATTAGCAAAAGAATTCTAACAAAGTTTTAGTCGCACCAAATCTTTCAAAAGTACTCATTGATTATTAAATTGACTGTAGTAAAAACTTTATTTCACAAATTACAATGATCGAGAGATGAGAGAGAGAGAGAGAGAGAGAGAGAGAGAGAGAGAGAGAGAGAGAGAGAGTTTATACCGCCTACGGAAATTTTAGTAATCTCATTTTATTTGAGATAATGGAAGAAATTAATTATTACAATAATTATCCGCATACATAATTAATATACATAATTAATACATTTATTAGACATTGAACTCAACCAATGGATTGAATCGTTTTTGTACCTTTCTGATATCGTATCTCAATATCTTAATTTATATTCAATTATTCTACGAAAACATATCATTTCCATTATCAGAATCACCACCGAAGTTAATCATTCAGGATTTATTGAAAATCTCGATTCCTCCGCCCAAACCAAAACATTTATGCCAGTCTTCCTTATTTCTTCACTCGTGATTAGTTCGTAGCGCAAACGGCGTTATTAATCTCATGTCATTTCTACATGAAGACGAGGCAATGCATATATATGTGTATGTGCGGCTGCTAACTGCATATCGTATGTAACGTGCGTGGTTCATAACCGTACATTCCTTCGGGTCAATTAAGATCTCGTGGCTATTCTATCATCCCCGACTCTGGAGCAGCGAACGTTGAGCAATTCAACATAGACGTTGACTGTCTACACGGAAAGGACAGTTTTGCTGAAGTTTACTCTAAAAATTTAGCTACTATAAATATTTAGATCTGAAAATAATTTGGTTGGACCATCAAAATAATTATGTAAAACGCTCAAACTCATTGCTAGAATCAAAACATTTTGCAGCATTACTCATCACGCTTGAAATTTTTATGTAATTATTTTGATAATTCAAAAAATTATTTTCAGATAGCTAAATTTTTTAATTTCAATAAAATCGTTTTTCCCGAGTATTTTTGTCGCTCGAGGCAGCCGCGCTTTTCTCGCAAAAAAATCTCGGACCGTAATTAATTTGTCTATTCCCGTTACTTCATAGAGGAAAGTATCAATGAATTTCGGCGGCGAGCTGTGCGAATTTTTGCATCGACTGATCCGCGACTGAACGTTAATGAGCGCATCGCGAATTAATTCCTCGGACGCGATTTTGTTCGCCCGGAAATAGATTTAATTAGAATGTCCATTTGCTTGAACGGATTTGTCGTTTGTTCGAAAACGCGAAGTGTCATTGTGACCAAGTTTTCTTCGGTCACAGTACGTATTCGATTGCAATTAAGACGCTGTCAGGAATAATCGATTATGCAGAACACGCGGGACCAAGGAACTCATACCGATTTACGAATCTACCGTATAAAATTGTCTTTGGGTCTTACAACTGTTCCCCAGGTAATTACAAAGCATCAGTTAAAATTGACTTTGATGTATTTTATGCAATCATTCTTATGGAGTTCTACCTACATTTTAATCGATTCGTAAAATTACAATTATAATTTTTTATTAGGTATAATTTCTTGTATAGGAAAATATAGAGGATCTGCAAACATCTGAAGGAAAAGTTAAATAAAGCACACAATTATTTATCAATTAATAGAAACTTTTATTCAAAAGCTACTCTAGTTATTTAGCTATAAACTAATAATTAACATTCATATGTAAACTACAATTCAATCAATGTAAACTACAATTTTGAATGAAAATAAAAACAAAATCCTTGTCGCTCAGAATTATCCACCGCCACGTCGAATAATATCGAATCAAGTTTATTTTTTGTTTAAAAGTATAGTTTATATTAATAATATATAAATTTTAATTATTGAAGTTTAGCCAATATTCTCTGAATAAAGATTTTTATAATTAATAAATCGATCGCTTTATTTAATTTTATTTAACTTTCCCATAGGTATTCGCAATATTTACGTATAAGCGACATATTGAATTATCTCTGAATATAAGAAATGAGAGATTATTACTACTCTAATAATATATTGCAACATATCGTTCGCATATATTGTCAGTATTCGCAATTTCTCCATTCGTTACTATATTAAATTAAATTAAATTATATTAAATTATATTAAATTAAATTATATGTATTTTTTATTGATTTGTGAATTTTCCTAAATAACAAATTATCAAAAATTACTAAATAAAATTTCAAAAACGTTGAGATTCTAAAATTATTACGGAAATGAACAAATAGCGAAATCTTTTTCATTCAACTTTAAGCGAACTTTAAGAGAATTCTAATTTAAATATCGTATTTAATATTGAATCTTTATAAAATTGTAGAAAAGACTAATAAAAAATTAAATTTTCTTTAAAAATTAATTGACACTAAAATATTTACAAAATCTGTAAAAAATATAATATAATATGATAGTGTAATCATAATTGTATAAAAATATGTACAAATCCTTTTTCAAAGATAAGAAATGGAATCATTATTTGAATCCATATGGTATATTAATCTGATAAGCACATAGCTCAAGATAAAGTCTCTCGTCTTTAGTATTAAAGGGAAATGAATTAAACAGAGAGAATAATCTGGCTTTCCTGTTAGAATTGCACTTTACCTTTTGCGTTATCAATATAGGAAACCAAAAGTATGGCACTAAGTACATTGACAATTACGCCGTTGTTTCACGCGCGCCGTGGCTACGATGTTTTATTCATCGAATTATACGAGAAAGTTAAATATATTCTTTTATTATCAATCTCATCATACGGCACGTGCCTCGCTCACCTGATTAATGTGATCATTTCTATCAGATAAAGACACAAAAATCTTTTAATATTCTGTCATTGCCCATTATTCTGTCATTGCGCTTATCTCGATAGATAATCATATTAATTGATCATAAAAATGTTCTAAGTTCAATGCATTTTCGACTATAAAAAGTCACAAATTATGAAATGAATTGGTATTTAAAATTATAACTTCGCCGATCAAGATCTTGAAAAGGATTATTCGAATATTTGCCACGCTCGTAAAAACATTAAAATGCGTCTATAAAATAAAAATGTACTAATATGACAAGATTTAAGTGTCTCAAAGTTAATAATTACTAAAGCAACATATATCTTGTACAAGTCTGTGCATCAAAGAAAAAGATACAAAAAAAGATAAAATCATTGACATTGAACAGCACAATAGTTGATAATAATATTATAATATCGTAATCGCTTTAATAAGTTAAAGATTATTAAATATTAATTTTTCATTATGGAAACTCGAATTAATTTTTTCCATTGACAATGACAATTTCTTTCGCGATGCAATCAAATATACACTATCAATCGCAATTGGTTATGTTTACAATTGCAATTTTTTCATTTTATTTCTCGCCCGAGGGCCCACCGGCTTTGCTCTGAATCAGGGTCATCACGTGATTCCCTCAACCAGTTGCATAACACTAGCCGTAACCGTGTACTCGACCACGACGGTGGTTCGCGTTAGCGGTAGTAGGAAACCTTGTTTAAATTTGCAAACTACCTAATGATGGGGCAGACCTGAACAAGGCCTCTGTAATTTCCAATTCGACTGGTCGGTCGGTCGGTTTCCGATCGCGTCCGTTTGAACCGAATGGCAAAAGAAGTATCACTCTCCCGATGTCATCGCACTTCATGTCATTGCATAAGACAACAATTTTTTCGCGGTAACGATGCGAACATCCGTAAAAACAAAAAATCTCACGCCTGAGCAAATGCAGACTTTGTTAAAACATTGTTTCACGGACAAAGAACATCATTTCAGTTATTCTTATTTGAGCTTTCCATCTATATAGAATTTAAAACAAATTTAAAATAAATATATAAAATAATAATCATTCATTATAGTTTTAACATGTTCGATGGCAAGAATAGTTCTTCATTCTTGCGATATTGATAAAATTTTGATGCTTCATTCACCATAGGAAAATGAAACATTTAATACCAAATCAAGATTTTTAGAAACTACATTAAAAAAAATAATCTGATAATAACAGGGTTGGGTAGTAACTAGTTAAAATGTTAAAAAAAGAAGTTAAAAAGTTAATAATTTTTAATTTAACTTAGTTAATTTTAAATGTATTAAATTTTAACTTAACTAAGTTACTTTTAAATGTTAACTTTTTAACTTTTTTTTAAGTTAAAAAATTTTTTTATCTCTTTTTTTTAAATATCTTAGAAAATTAATAATATATAAGACTAAGAGATAATAATAAGACTATTCGTAATCTGTTCATATTTTAAGACCATCTTAAGTAATTTCTTAAGATGCTAATATAGTCTTCTGATTGGTTTATGCGGTTATGCTTTATGTCATAAGTCCTTAGTCCGGATCTACAATAGGTGTTTTTAAGCCTTAAGTCATAAGAAATTGACCAATTACAATCAAATATTCTTTTCGCATTCGATTAGTAATTGGTCAATTCTTATGACTTAAGACTTATTAAAAAATAATCACTGATCTTCTCTATATGCTGGCTGTTTTTTTAAAGTTATATAACTTATATAATTATCGTTATGTATTATATTTATATCACATATACTTATATCACATATAAATAAAAAAATTAAAAATTTAATTTACTTAATAATCTATATTGTTCTATCTATAATTATTTAATCTCATTTTAAGAAAAATTAAGACATTTTGATCTAAAAAATAATTTTCAAAATTAACTTTTTTTTAAACTTAAGTTAATTCAATATTGACTTAACTTACGTTAAGTTAATTTTTTATTCCTTCAACTTTTAACTTAACTTTATTAATTTTGTAAAGCCATTAACTTTAACTTTATTCAGTTAAAAAAAAACATTAACTTATCCAACTCTGGATAATAACTATAAAACAAATATTGAATGAAATATTTTCAAAAATACAGATTTAAGGGGGCTACTTTGGAGTCAGCGCAATCACACTTATATAATCATTAATAGTATAATATGTATTAAAAGATGCTAGTTTGAGAAGATATATATTCTTTATTCTAAAGTAAAATAATTTCAATTAAATATTTAATTAATATAACGAAATTAATAATTTTACTTTGCAAAATATTTAGTAAATATTATTAAACATAATAATATAATTGTTTGGTAATAATTACATAAATATTAGAAAAGTAAAATTATTTTTTGTTATATTAACTAAATATTTGAGTGAATTTGATTAAACATTTGATTTCGTTCAGACTCTTTTTTTTAATGTATAAAATTCTGCTATCATTAGTATTTTATAGCTTGCTAAATTATAGTGGAACTTTAATAAAGTCTTCAAAAGTAGTCAAATTGCCCTTAGCACTTACAACTTGTATTAGCAAACTTGACCAACGGATGACTGATGAGCCAAGCGACATAGCATCCAAGTAAGTTGTCCAGATTGCCAGACTGATACGAATTTAATGGCCGCACGAATTTGAAATGTCTAGAGATTATATTCCCCAGTACTTGCCTGAGCGATTTATAACCTTGCTCCAGAAATCTTTGGGTATTTCCTCGATCTTATTAAGCATTCGCAGCATATAGACAAAAAAGAAAAAAAATAAGGAAGAGAATGAAAAGCTGTCGACATGAGTTACTTTACTCTCAATTATGTAAAAGCTATAAAGAAATCGTTGCCAATTTAAAGCAAAACTTTCATTCTTATTTATGCACCGATAAAAGGTGACGACAGAAAGGGAAATGACGAAGAACTCACAATCAGTATTCATAGTCCTTCGAAGTACGATGGAAGTTTACCAAATAGCTATTCTCACGAATTCGACTCGACCTAATAAAAATTTTTACCTCCTTCAATATATTTTCACATTTTCGCCTTGATTAAAGTACTATCTAAAAATCATTTAAGAAATAATCTTTTATTAAATCAATCTTTAATAATTATTGTATATTATTAAATAGTCAATAATTCCAATATAGAAAGTAATCATCATTCTTCAATAATTATCATGATCAATGTGATAATTTATCTGATAATTAGTGAGGTAATTGTAACACGAAGATCGATATAATATTCCTAAAGGATGAAAAAGTCATTTATCTATATGCAAATAGCATTATTGAATTCTCATATAGCATTATCAGATTATAGCTTATGTATAATTATTAAACTACAAGTTATAATCGCTGACACTTTACTTGAAATAAATGAAATGCTCTATATATTATATGATTGAAAATAACAATCTAGATTAATGTCAATATTAAACATAGTAAACATTTAAACAATTATGACACCATCAACATTTCGATTTACATGGAAATACTATATACAATAATCGATTAGCTTTCTATGTGTATTCGCTTATACATTTCTCTTTAGGTTAAGCAGCCTTGAGGTGAATAATAATCGGTTTCCTTTCGAGAAGTACGCGATAACGATTGTAAGGGGGGACTAGCAGATAAATATGACATTAACCGACATATTAACAAATTCGCGCATGCTCGTAATCCACGATGTTTATACTTTATATAATACTGATTGTTTCGCGGCAATACGTTATATAAAGATTCTCGGGGTATGCATAATGTCATTTACAATATTGTGTTCTTGCACTTACGATAATTTTAGAATGCAAGCGCGGGACAGAGTGGAGTCACTTTGATTTTTTTCATAAAGTAATTGAATAGCCAAAAAAACTATGATAATAGATTTAAATTATCATTACATATTTACTATGATCACACCCAGGATTTTGGAAGGAGGATCAATTCTGTTATCACATAAACAGCAATTTTTCCGTTAATGAATTGCTTTTTTTGGATATTTTAAAACTTATAATATCTTTTTCTTCGTAAAATATTAGGTTTTGTAAATCATACCTTTTTTTTTTCTCGATGAAAATAGGTAAAATGCAGTTATTAAAAACAAAATATTGTTGTGAATAGAGTACTCATCAATATCTCAGTGCATATTCTGTTTTTCTTACGAAAATTTTATTTGTGTATTGTCAAAACTATAATGAAAATTCCAGAAATTAAAATAAAGTATTTTCAGAAATTATTTATATGATCGTAATTGATAGAAAACGATATTTCATGACAATAAAAAATTTACTAAAATAAAAAAAGTATTTTTTTTTATTAAAATTTGAAAAAAATAAAACTTTCAGGAAGGAGATTGAATTTCTTAATCCCTTCCCTGAATACGTAATTGATTATTATAAATATTGTTCTAGTTTTAATATCAGAAAACGTGGAAGAACAGCGAAATGCGAAATTATTATTATTATATATACATCTATCAGAAAATTTACATATAATCTACATCTAATCTCTTTTTTTATTTACAAACGAGGAAATTTTATAAACCATTCAATAGTCCGACGACTATTTTAATGTGGTCGTTATTTCATGGTCACCTACTCTAGAAGCTGTGTGTGGCTACTATCCGGAAATTACCTACACTCTAGTATCGTTGTAGTATCTAAATATCGTAATATCATAGTATACCATATAATCCGGAGACTATTAACAATATACCCTCGTTGAGTGTTCAGAGTCTCAAGTGACTCCTATTTTACAACACTATTTAACGCGGACTTTCAAAACACCGTGCGTCACGTATCTTAAAATATACCATATAGGTACTTGAAACAGGAAGCGTCTAAAACAGCTAATCCATCTCTGTTCCGGTAGAATTATCGGAAACGGACCACGATCACTCTTGCAGATCAGTTTTCCTTCGAGACATCGTAATTCGCAAATTGCAGATCGATTCGCGATTAAGACTAAAGTGTAAATCCAAAGTCTATTAATCTTTTATTATCCCATACTAAATTGAGTGATCAATGATAATCATTTATAATAATTTCCAATTTTCTACTTATTCGGCGTAATAATTGATCAGAACAATAAGTTTATTTATTTATCTTTTGCTTATTTGTATTTTACTTTATTGCTCTTTCACAGTTAGATATCAAAGAAGAATGATATTCCAATTTTTTAAGTTAAATAACATTTTATTTGTAATCTTTGATGACCCATTTTCGCTATATTTGGTTATCTAAAAATTAAAATTAATTAAAGGTTATCAAAAATTTCATCAATGAAATTCATTCATAAATTTATTGGTAACTTTTAATCATTAGCTAACTATATATTATAAAAACGGGTATGCCAATATATATAAATCAATTTCTGTGGTTATTTACAGTTTCAAGGTAACAACATCCATATTAATGTATGTCTTTAAAGTAAATAATAAACTAAATTTAATTGAGTTAAATTAACCTCACTTTATAAATTAAATTAACGATATTGAGTAGGAATGGCGATCTATAGAAAGAATTAAATATAACTCAAACTGGATATAATTTGACATTATAAAAACAATGTACAAATATATTTATTGTCTTAGAATTTATCAGTATTTTGTTTTATTGCTCTCTCTCTCTCTCTCTCTCTCTCTCTCTCTCTCTCTCTCTCTCTCTCTCTCTCTCTCTCTCTCTCTCTCTCTCTCTCTCTCTCTTATATGTATATATCTATTAGAGAGAGAGAGAGAGAGAGAGAGAGAGATTCTCTTTGAATTTATTAATTTTCACAAGAATTACATGTTATCCAACATTCGCGTCGCAGCTATTTCGACTGCAAGTATGTTTATCGTACACGGATTATGAAAATCCGACTATAGCATAAGACGAAATTGATATTGATTCGATAAATATAAGCAGACTTCTCTCCCGATATAGTATATTCAGCATCTCCCGATATAATATAGTCAGCTTCGTGGAATTGGCAGAGGAGACAGTCTACGCATCTGTTAAAACGATAATCGTTGAAGTTCTCGACTCGATCGGGGAATGCTTCCGCAGCTGGTGGTATGATTAATCATCGTCTAATGCAAACTTCGCGGCTCGCGGATCGTAATTTATCAGTCAGATTATATATATAGAGCGTGTTGACATGCATGGTACTTAATGCAGTTCAATCGAGTCAACGCGTAAACCTGTCTGATACGATCGATTTCCGCAGACTGGTTGATTCGAACTTGTTTCTCCGGAATCTATTGCGCATTACAGACCAGTTTATTATACGCACTTCTGCATATGTAGACGCGTTATTCGAATGATATTTCCGATGCACGTTTTTTATTTAATGCGTTGAAATAGAGACTCTCTAATCAGAGTTAAGACCGGAATTCGTAGTCGATTCTTATATTCAACTGTCTTAAGTACAATCTTAAAATGTCATGAATCAATCAATGATTCTCATTAGCATTTTAAAATAATATTTAAGATGATCTTAAAATAAAAATGAATATCGGTCTTAATGTTTCTAAAATACAGAATCCGGAAAACTCATAAAATATCTTTTCATTCACGTACATAAGTTCCTTAAAATGGCAGTACCAATCAAAATATAGTATATATTTTGATTGGTACTGCCATTTTACAAAGAACATTCAAAGAAAATTAATAAATAAAATGTACATTCACATCAGATTCACACGTTTCACTCTGACTAATGCGATATCGCATATAAATATATGCCACTTTAAGGGGCATCGGTTGAGACATTCAGACTGTATTCCAGGAACTCTAATCAAAGTCTGGTCACGAGATAAGAACTGTGATTGGTTCGTATTTTTTGCCAAATCGTGTCAGAGCGAAATAGCATATATCTTTTTTCTCTCGCACCACTACAGAGCAAGATAAAAGATATCTTTTCTTACTCGCACGATTTTAAATGAAACAAGTCGGACCCCTTTATCACAACCAGACCAACTCTGATTAGAGGGTCTTTATGTCAAAGCATTGAAGGATCGGCAAGTTTTTGACCGAAAAACAGTGTAGGTGAACCGCATAATAACGTTATTATGATGCATTAGGGAAATTTCTTCGTCAATGTCGCTAATTTCTCAAGTGATTTAACCCAGAACAATCAAGTGAAAAATGCGGCCAGTGTGGATTGAAATAAACTACACATTCTCGTGAGTTAATTGAATCGACGATTTCAGTAGAAATAATTTTATAACGATGTAAGAACGATTTATGAATTGTACAAATGACGTCAGAAATAGAAACTTTCCTGAATAAGAGGAAATAAAAATAAATGATAACTTTACTAGAGTTATCTCTTGTGAATCAAAGTCTCGTAAAAATCAATTTTTTTAATATTTTTTTAAAAGAAAGATAACATAATTTCATTATCCTAATATATTTGATTATTATCACATACACGTACACCTATTTAGTTGTTTAATTACATTTATAGCTCGTAAAAACTTTATTTCGAGGGACATTTTGTAGGACATTTCGTATAGTAATTTATCTTTATATTACAGTATATTTATTGCATCATTCTTAATGATCTCTATCCGAAATGCAATAAAATATTATTTTCGTCTTTCTCTCTCTCTGTAAAATTTAGATTAATTTAATAATTTAGATTTTAAATTATTTGTATGAGTTGTATTTAAAATAGTCGAAAAAGCTAAAAAGTCAATCATTCTCTCTCTCTCTCTCTCTCTCTCTCTCTCTCTCTCTCTCTCTCTCTTCTGTTTCTCGTTTCTTATATCGTAATGAAAAAATAAAATTCAGAAGAATCAAATGTCCTCGCTATTGAAAGAATTCTCACGCCTCGACTGCAACTTCCCGATAGCACAAGGTTAGCTCTCGTGTCGAAATTACATTTTACTCCTGATTCCCTGGTTCACTCCTTCAACTGTCGGGAATCGCCTTCGTTGCCAGCAAGTAATCTCAAGGGGTATTCGTATGCGCTTGCATATGTATCGGCTGTATATACAACTGTATCTTGTACATGCGAATAGATATAGGTGGATATACATCGGTGGCTGGGTACATAAGGAATATTGCGCGCACATATACATACCTGTGTATCTTTAGATTACTCTAGGCACCGTTCGAATAGATCGTATTCGAAGGCCGAAGGTGTGCACTCGCTTCGATCTCACTAGGCCATGGCCACGAACATAAGAAATAGTGAATGACGGAAATATTTTATTAATCGAAGATTAACAGGCTATCTCTTTCTCTCTTTCTAACCGGTTAATCGGATATAATCAAGTTGTAGGTACTACAACAAGCATGGTTACATCTTTTTTCGCATGTTCGTAATTATTATCTGAAGTGAAGCAAACGCCGATTAAAATTAGATAACTATTTCAATGCAATGTATCTCTTAGAATTAATTATGCTAATATTGATTAATTAAATCTGCAAGATGTAAAGTATCAACGTTTCAATTCTGCTTAGAAATTTCTCCTTAGAAATTTCTTTTGATTATATATGTATTATTAAACTTTTACATAATCATAAAAACTTCTCATAATTTTATAATTTTCACTGCAACTAATCAAGACTCTGAGTACGAAAAGTCTTATGAATAAATAAATGTTCGTTTTTAAATGGATCTTGTAAATTTTTAAACTATTTTTGAATAATATTATTTAAAAAATCTTTAAAAAATCTTTCTAGATTTATTTATTGACCGTTACTTGTTTTATCATAAATATATCAAGCGTGTATAATTTTTTATTGTTATATATAATTATAATTATTGCAATATAATTATAATTATAATTATAATATAAATAATTATTAAACTCCAAATTTAGCTAATTCATTCTCCACTTATATTACATGATAACTATATAATGATACTTTATTTAGGAAAAACAAAATTTCATATTTATATCCCGCTTAATTCTAACTATCTTTTAAGTAAGAAAATATCAAAAAACTAAGTCGATATTTTAACGTAAACACGTTAAATAACTAATAAATTATTTACTTGTTTAAGCATATTTTCAATAATGAAGTAATTGTTCCGGAAAAATCTTACATAGCTTGTAATTACTAATAAGCATCGTAAAAAAAACTCTTATTAAGACCACCAATAGCAATATGATAAGATTTAATTGATTCAATTTGGTCCAACCAAAGGCAAGATTAAACAAGGCTACTCATAGTTGGGGGAATTGTCAACGAACGTTGACATGTACCCACATTTGGATTATCAGAATAGTACACACATATAGGTATTATAGGTAATGTACATTAAGTACAGGTAACCTCAGATATGTTAATAGTATGTACTTATAATTTTATAAGTCTAAACTCTTTTTAATAAACATGTACTGAAAAAAAATTGTATTGAATTTTAATAAATATTTATTTGAATAATAGTAATTAAATATTTACTAAATGTAAATATATAGATATCTAATATTTAATACAAGAACCATTAATTTAATTCAACTATCATTTTTTTTATTTAGTAAATATTTATTTATCTTAAATAAATGTTAGTACTATTCTTATCTTAAATAAATGTAAGTTACTATTCAAACAAATATTTATTAAAATATTTATTAATACATTTTTTATAATTAATTACTTCTAAACAAAAATTTTTTTACCCCTTTCTTTTTCACAATTTCTTTTAATAAATTTTCTTATTAAATTTCTAGCTTTAAATATTTTCTTTGTTATTAAATCCCAAACATATTAAAATAATTACTAAATTGAAATTTTGATAAAATACAAACTTGAAAAATTAATTAAGATTAAACGAAATTGAATTTCTCTTTAAAAAAGACTTTCTGCACTTTCTGTAGCATTCGTACACGATTAACAAAATGTGCTTATTTTTAAATTATGAATTAATTGTAATTATAGAAGAAAGTTTAGAACATGCTCTATTTGAATAACACAAAGGATGAAAAACCAAGTATTAATATTACCATTCAGTTACGCCGAGCTTGATTTCTAATGAAATCGCGAAGCGATGCTGTTTGACCACAAGCACCATCATAAAAGCTAAAACTGATCCACCTCGTAAAATTGCCACGATGCAGCAGCGTTTCAGACTCTTGAAAGCATCCTATCTGTTATTTCGAAAGTTATCTCTCACCATTTAGATATCGCCGAACAAACACTTGTAACTCACTTTACATTTGGCGAACGACCGGTCGCTGAAACCGTTCTCTCAACTTCCGGTCTTTTCCCGCAGCGTCGAATGCCAGGAACTGTCAGGCGAACAGCCGCTTTATTAGCTACGCAAAGATGCAACATGTTCGACAATTGCGAATAAGTCTGTCTGGACCGAAGCTTTTGAGTTATCTTTGAGCTATCTAAACTATACGCAGCCGCTTTATCATTAAACGTGCCATGTTGGTCTTTACAAAATGTATCATCGTAAAATGCAAACCATAAACCGTAAACCAAGATTTAGTGCCAGGATATTGTATAATGCGGAGCGCCGCACGACAATGCGGACCAGTTTCCTGTAAATACAATTCCGTCAATCTTAAATATAAAGATTTGCTAAATGCGCTCAGCGTTTAAACTCAAAGGATGCAAATAATTCCAAATAATTACAAAAATAATTCCTTCCGTTGACATATGAGTTAAATGGTACAGTAATGCATAATGGGACACAATATTGACAAGTAAAGCAATATAGAGAGATACAATAATGTAATAATTGAGAGATAAATTTTGCATAAAGATTTTTCTCTATAATCCATATTAGAATATATAATTACGCATTATTATTTATAAATTCGTATAATATATATTCTTGATTCTATCTTTTCCTATAATTATTTATTAAATTATTTATTAATTAAACTTAAATTTACATATTTCTATTTATTCAAGAAAAATATTTTTACATGATATTTTCCTTCCATTTGCATATTCAATCTTTGATAAAACATGATGTATCAAGAAAAACAAATGTCATCGATATGTTACATCTATTATTGAAATGAGTCGTTATCGAATTTTTAACGAAACTCTTACAAAACAGATCTATTAATGTAACCGAAGACAGAGAAAGTTCAGAGAAACAGGTAACAAATGGTTTCCTGCGAGGAAAGAGCTATCTTACTACTGCAGTGTTATCGATTGTTTGCATCAACTATCACAAGATACTAGCAGAACCGTTGAAAACAGTGTTTCTGAAGTTTATTATTCGCATACATATTCACGAAATCTCATTATTTGCACGTATAATGTACTAGCAAGAATCATAACGTAACGAATTTTATGTATGTCGAGCTAGACGGCTTTGCTTGTTAACCATGAGAGGAATGGAATATTTGATTTACGGCAATATTTCGCGTTTATGGAGTAAATTGATAATATGACGTGGGATTTAATAGCATTAAATTTAATAGACAATTAGTGATTTTAATGCGCAATGATTTCGGCGCAATTTTAGATGTATTTCTCTTTATAGCTTTTTAGAAAATAGCAATCTTAATATCTTTTCCTAAATTTTATCGGATAATGAAAGAATTACTTTTCATATAAAATTTAAATCTTAAATTTTTTTAAATGTGTCACTCAAACGATAATATTCTTGTTATAATTATTGTCGCAAAATCAGCTAAAACATTCGTAAATACATAGATAGAAAACAAAGAAGGTAAATATATCAATGGTGAATTCATAAGGATCATACCTCTCCCCCTCACTTTTTGAACCATTTTTTTTAAATTATAGCAAAATGTTATATAATACTTTTAATATTTCTAAAATGCTTAATCACACTTTTGATTCCAAAAATATTTTTTTAATCTAAGAAATTCCTAGATATAAAAAACATAAATTCTATTATATATTATTCTTTTTTTGTGTTAATATAATTTTAAATAAAACATTTTATGAATCCTCCATTTAAATAATACTTTTTCAATGTAATAATTTAAATAATAATTTAATATTTTATCTTATCATATTTGACCTTAAAAAAAATTCCGCTTACAGCACACCAAATGACCTCTTCTCGATGAGAAATTTCTGGATTCGCCAGTAGGATATATAATGTATTGCATTACGAACTCAATTTATCGGTATTCAAACAATTATTGTGAACGCATAGCCGATTATTTACTTATTCATATAGCGACACTGACCGTGCTAATTGTTCACGTCACCAGTTCTTCCCTCCGAATCATCCTCCGCGTCATCAGCCGCGTAGATTATTTCATTCATGAGGGCAACGTAAAAAGCGGCGCAATGCAGCCAGTTGCAATGGCTTCTGCCTCCGCGAACAAAACGAAGCTGCACTTTTTGCAGCTATTATAAACGCTCTACGTTTGCACACTTTATCGTTCACACGTGCGAAAAGGAAAGACAGAGAGATACAATCGTGTGCGCGTTCGATCAGAATGAATTTAACCGGAGGCGCAATTAAGATGACTTAATTAATTAACTCTCTATTTCTGCATTAACTCTCCGAATGTAAAACCACTACGACCGTGACCTACGCCCACTGCGAAATGTGAATTCATCTCCGTCTCTTTCATATATAAATGGCTTAATCTGCTGACACGATACATTTTTCATGAATAATTAATTTCTGTTTCATCTAAATCGAGAGACTGTACGTCTTCATATGACATTAGAATCTAATATGCAAAATCTAATTTGGTCCCACAGCAGTTTCAACATACGAGGATGATGATACATTTTTGTTCACTATATTCCGCATTCCATCACATACAAAATACGTGCCAAAAACGCTAGTGTTGTAAGTTTTAAATAAAATATTTAAATTTGCATAATTCCTCAATTTCATAATACAACAACATAAAAATTAATACACTGTCGCTTATATAGCATTGAGCAATGATTATCATACAAACTGCTATTATCTACTTTTTCCTATAACTTTTTACATTATTCTCCGATCATATCTTTGCAGTCTACGTTTTTTATTTTACATAATCTGGCAACGGAAATTTATGTTTTACATTATAAAATATTATAAGTTAACGAATTTGCTGCTTACTATTTCAATCTGCTTTTTTTCCTGTTGAAGTCAAGTTAATTTTTTTTCTTACCTTCGAAATTGTTACGTAAAAATAATAATTTTAATTCGCTTATTAAACGTGACACGAATAAAACTTAAATGGAAAATAAAGTGGGCCAAGGTGTCCGAGGTGTTCCGTTAATGAGCGCAACATGATACGTTTGATCATCGACTACGCGCTATAATGACTCAATCAATTATTCTCAAGTAGCGTTGATCAACTAGTTCTACTTGTCGAGTGCTCCAAGCATGAAACAGCGATGCAGATGCTTTTAAAACAACAACTATTATCGTCGCAAATGCATTTGAAGCAAAATGGGTGTTAAAAAAACAAATTTTAGAAAAAATATATAATCGTCTAAAATTGAGTGATTATTAAGTACATTAAATAATTTACGCAATAATGAATTATTAAACACATTAAGTAATTTACGCAAAATGTCGACAATTCTTAACATTCCCGCGTTTTTCTCGTTTGTAATATCCACATTTGACGCATTCGTGATATTTATATGGCGATTTCATTCAAAAGTCATAAATTTAATATAATGCGGCGAAGGTACTTGATGTGAGTAATTAGAAAACCGTTTGTTGTTTGAAAATTCAAAGATTAAGTCTGCGGCGTAGTTGCACAGGGGATCCGCATGCACATCCTCAGAGAGTGGCACATAAATTATTAATATCCTAGTTACGGCTAAGCGCGCGTTAGCGGCAATTTCGTAGCGTATTCTGGTCCACATGATCCGATATCTAAATGCGTCACAGAAATAGCTGTGATAACTCCCGTCGGTGCAGCGTAACGTTCCGTCGGACGACAGCTCGCGAATAAACCTCGCAATTCGACGGAAAGCCGCGCGATGGATCAAAGTTACTTAAATATAGAAACAGTGTCGAATGTACATTTACTTCATCAGAGAACTGAGCGAAATGAAGCGTGTACAAATAAACAAACTGGAATTATCTCCAGTCCTACAAGCATGCAAACTGCGGAGGTCTAACATATGTAATAATACTTCATTCGTTGTTCGAAACGTAAGTTCCTTATTCTTAAAGCAATTGCAATAAAGTATACAATCGAGTCTAATTTGAAAATACTGGAAAGTTAAATTATATGCATTTATTTTTGATAAGTGACAATATATATGAAGGAATGAAATTCTCTTGTTTTTTAAAATGAAGAATATTTTAATAAAACCAAAATATCACGAAAATCAATAACGACAAAGCTCCGAAGTTTTAAATTTAAGAATAGATATACATGATGAATACTAAGTATTCTAAAAGATTTTAAGGAGCAATTTTTCAGACAAATTCAAGAGGACGAAAACTTCATATGCACCGGCTTAGTTTTATAGATACAAAGTGTTAAAATTGAAAGAAAAATTCAATTTTTTCAAAAATTCCAAAAACTATTCGAATTATTTTAAAACATAATTCAAAGTAACCGAGTGGTTCTTGAAATTTTTGGAAAAAATGAAATTTTTCCTTCAACTTTGACATTCTGTATCACACATATGATCATATAAGGTTTTCTTCAATTTATGTGAGGAATTATTCTTAAAATCTTCTAAAGTATTTAGTATCCACTCCGTAAGAGGTTTCGGAAATTTCAAGTTTACAGCGCTTAGCTAAAACCGCGCACGCGTCAGATCTATAAAATGTATGATCGTGATTCTGATTATGTCAGCATCCTCTGTCGAACAATGGGTGACCCCGCAGTATTGTTCAGTATGTACAAAGTGTACGGGCGAACTATATGGTGATTCTTATTAATCAATGTAATCAGACGCGAGCGTGTGCATGTATGTAGCAAATTTTCGCCAAATATATGCTGTGATCTCTCGAGAATCTAATAGCAGTTGTGAAAATTATTCCAAGTAAAGTAATTTTCTCAGTTATACATACAGTTATATCTTCAATGGTATTATATTCTCTAAAATGTCTTTATCTTCTTGGATAAAAATTGTGATAAAAACAAGATAACGAGTTATTATTTGATGCAATATGCAACAATTTTTATCGACGTCAAATTATAAAAAAGCTGCTTGCTTCTTGAAAATAACTTAAACGTTTAATTAATTCTAATTTCTTAGAAGATTATACATATAAACATAATGACAGTGGTACCACACTATAGTTAATGAATTATTATTTGTCCATGTAAATCATATCGACGTATTTGCATATTTTGCGGTAGCAAGACCTTGTCTAATTTGCAAATATATCCCCACTTTAATGCAATAGACTTATAAAAAGAAAATGACGATTTATTGCAATAAAAGAATATGTTGATTCGATCTATGTTAAATGATTTTACAAATAGCCCTATCTTACATAAAATGCATAAGCATTTATATTTGTGTATTAAGCTAGATTGGAAATTGTATAAATTCATAAGAAAGAATTTTGTCTTATTAGACAAAAAAAATTCCTTTACTGAATATGATTTCTCATTCATGTATATTTAAATTTCGATTTAAACATTTATCATTAAAATCTTAGAGTTATTGTTATCTTAATAATCAATTTTAATGTTTACACATAATATTTAATTAATTAATTGTCTGTTTCCATTTATAGTTTATATATAATTTTAATTTATTTTATTATATTTTATATATATATATAAAATATTTGTATTTAATATATTTAATTTATTTTTACTTAATTCTATTGATTCGAGTCAGATTAAGAAAATTAAAACTTTAAAATCTTTGAGCGTGATCAATCAGCTAAAAACTGATAAAGTATGTGACTTATTAGTCTTATTACAAATTAATCGTAACATGCATCACAACATTTTTATGAAAGAAAAATATTGACGTCAAGTAAATCTGTGATTTTCCTGGAGTTTTTACGTCTCGAATACATATAACAAAATGAAGCGATGCATAGCTTCCAACTTAAGATATGGAAAAATCGATCAAATATCGACAGTATAGTTTTATATTTGGCGTGTCGCATGAAGTGGAATTATCGTATGGAAGATTCAACGAAGCAAACAAAATAGTTATCGCAACTGCCACCTGTTTGTTGAAGCTTATCAAGAAACGCGTCTCTAAGTCAAATACATATAAAATATCGCAATACAACTTCGCGAAAAAGAAACATTATTCTATTGAAAATAGTTTAGGAAAATAAATAAATAATAAATAATTCCAAAATTTTCAAAGCTATAAACGCTATTGCATTTCTTAAAACTTTCTTAAAACTAGGGCAACTGTCCCTATCACTATATCTGTTCCTTAGTATGCTTTTATATTTTAATAAGCCCTAAAGAAAATTAGCACAAATAAATAAGAAAAAAAATTTTTTTTATTAAATTAAATTATTAATGTATACCAAAGATAATATTTTTTAATTATTAAAGTATTTTAAACAATGTGCTTCTTATCTTGATAAAGTGAATGGCAAAGTTCATAAAATAGCGTTAGCAATAGATCATGACACGATGATAAACTCTTTGAGTAACACCCATGAAAGTTTCAAAAATATTTTAAACTTTTTTTTAAAATGAGGAATTTATGTGAATCAGTAATACATATCGCAAGATTTTAAGCTTTTCCCTATTAGTGCCATGTATTAGAGTTGAGAACATTAAGTTATAAGTGTACATTGAAAGTATAATTGAAAGAATGATTTATACATAATATTAACTTAAACAATTAGTTTACATTTATTATCTGTTTTAGTAACTATATGTTAAAATGAGTCAAATGCGGATAGGCACACAAATTGGGGGCACATTAATAGAATCATCGCCGTTTGGAGGACTCAACTAACAGGGACAAAAATAAATTTTGTATTTTTTATTTTTTATCAAAAACATTATATAAAATATTAACTTTTTCAATTAAAGAAATATTATAAAAAAAAGAAATAGTTGAAAAACTGATATTGATTTCAAGTAGATAAAATTAAAGCTACAATATTTAATAATTAATTCAGTAATATAAGCAAATTGGCTTAAAGGTACATTAATAGGGACAGTTACTCTATTCTGCATCTTCCCTAATTGAGAAATATGATAGGATAAAAATATAACTGTTCGCATTAACCTTTCTAGAATGGAAACCATTATTCTAATAGCGGTGCTATTCTATTTTTCATTTTGTAATTTTCTTGCTCTTATCGTTAATACTTGTTCTATCGGACTCTTAATATTAAAATTAAAGTAGATACCAATGACTACATATATTTGCAAATAAAAATTATTTATGCCTCAGTTTTATATACTAATAAACCTTATTCGCACTTATGTACTGTAATGTACCTACATGTCTTATTTGATTCTTTATACATACTTTTTTATTCTTATTTTTCAACATCAAAAACATCTTAAAAGGAACCACACGAAATGATAAATTCTGAT
>NW_017259212.1:442245-445580 GCF_001594045.1 Atta colombica | reverse complement strand
AGTGATTTTTTGTTTTTTCCGTTATTCGAAATATTCGAGATATCAAAAAATATTTTATACAAAAACTTTACAATAAAATTAATTCTATTCATTTACATCAATAATATTTTTAATAATCAATTTTTTAATTAAAAAAATTTTTTATTTTTCAAAAATATTATTAACGTAGATGAACAGAGGTAATTTTATTGTAAAAGTTTTGTATAAAATATTTGTTGATATCTCGAATTTTTAAGATACAACGAAAAAAGCTAAAATCCGTGTTATTCTATAAAGGGTGATTTCATCCCTTTAAACCGTTTTTCGAATGATTTTTGTGAACAAATAGAAAGGCCACTATAATGGCTCTGAAACAGTATCATATTTTGAAGCAAGAAATATATAATAATAAACTTTACTTAAGGAAAAATTGTAGAATATAAAAAATAGACCCACTCGTCCACTAAAGATTAATAACATTTCCAATTTAATATTCCGATGTAACCGTATAATTTGATAAATTAGTCTTGTAGTGTAATATAATTACCTTCATCTAATCAAGAAATTAAATTTAGGAGGTCAATTAATAATTGACCTCCTAAAAATAGATGACTTTTAATTTCTTAGCTGTTCTAATGTTTTCCTAAGAGAGACAATGTTGATACCATCTGTAGTCTACTCATTTTCTTCAGTTGAATCAATTTCAAACTTCATCCCCGAAAACCTGTTTGCTCGGAGAATGAGAATACAGCGTACAGATCTATCAATGTCAGAAGAACTAATACGCCGAAACAATGATTAACTTCTAGAACGTCGCATATCGTATTATTCCCGTTATTCTGCTTATGTAGTCTGTATGTAGTCTCTATGTAGTCTTCGATAATTACAGTAAGCAATAATGGAACACATCTTGCGGATGATACAAAGCTTATTATCACTGCACTCGTTTTCTCCTATAAACGACGTACTTGTGAGTAACGAGATTTTTATCAACATCGCGAATGCATGCTATTTTGCAGATATACTGCATTATGCATTTCCAATCAACAAACAGGCGGCGTCGCGCATTTATGTAGCGGCACTGCAGTAAATAATTCTCCCAGATATGCTAGTGAACGAGAAAACGTGTCCTACACGATTTTCTCGCTTTTATTGCAACATACGAGAAATGTCTCCGTGTCGTAAATGGAGAAGAATGCATTGAAGCAATGGATGAAAAAAGGACATCTTATCTCGAGAAAAAAGAAAGCGTATTTAACCTTTATTTTACAAAATGCGTGATAGTAATTCTACACGTTTTAAAATTGAATGAGACTGTTATATGGCCTAAAAAATAAAACGAGAAGTTTAAATGTACTTTTTTCCCCAAGGTAACGTTTTTATTTATGGATCGTCTTCAATCCTCAGTTTTGCAACATAATTAGACATTATAATTAATGTTTTAATCTTAAACGCATCTTAAAATATTGGTGTGATGAAATTTTTATTTCAAAGTGTGATTTTATTAGAGTTAATTTACTCATTGACGTTCAAGTATTTACTATATAGCTCACATGAAATGTTTTATCTGTAATATCTCTACAAATCAACCTTTTGTTCGAGTTCAATGAATAATAAAATATGTTGACAGCCATGATTGTTCATTCGAAAAGCGACGGGACCTATTTCATAGATAATATTGAAGTTTCAGTATAATTCCTTTTGGTATGCGGCAGCGAGGAGTTAAACCAATTGAAACGCCTCTCGAAATAGGACATAATAGGACGAGATATTGTCGTTATCGATATTAATCGAAATCCTGCGGATCCTATCTCAAACAGTTGAACCAGGACCTATATATCGCATATCGCATTACACATTGTAGTTGAAATTCTTGGCTTCATAGATACTTGATCCACACTGAGAAACCTTATTTGGTTGAATGAAACAAAATTTAATCAAATAATTTATTGTTTAGATATCAGCAAACAAATTCTTTGATTAACGTAATAAAATAATTATATAATTTGATAATATTAACATCAAAATTTTGTTTAATGAAAATTGTTTATTATATGAAACTAAATTTTGGTTGACTTCTTTAAATTTTATTCAATGAACATGTATATTAATATTACTAAATTTTCATATCAATTTTTACATCTAATTAAAGTTGATTAAAGTAAGTTTAAGAATTCCGAAAACAGAGAATACTGAAATAGGAAACCATTAACGCTGACCAAGTCAACTGCAGAAGTAGCGTTATCAGTCCTAATGGAGATTTGAAAGGGCTCAATTTAACATAAGAGAGATATCCACTCGACAGTGTCAAGCCTTTATCCAAGTGCATTATTTATAATATGGCCGCGTATATTTCTCTTTAAAGTATTGTAGAATGTTTAACTATGCGTCTAACTAACGTCATTGTCTCGCGCTGCGACTTAACGCGCTCAACAACAAATATAATTATTTGAGAGACAATGTGATGAATGCATTTGTTATCATTACTGTGCAATTTTATTGAAACAAACAAATGCGTACAACTAAAAAAACTGTGGTTATTGCAACATTTTACTTGTTTCTGATAACATAATTTCTGATTAATATAAACATATAAATTTAATCAACAAAATCGTTCAACTCCATTTAATTGACATCAATCAAAAAGAATGAAGAAATTTCTTAATGCGCTATCAATTTCGATAAGTATTGACTTTCGGATTACTGATTTGAATAAAATCACAAAAATTTTTTGTATATGAATTTTAATTATAAAATTTAATCAAATATAAATTAAAATTATATTAGCAGAAAAGTAATTTTGCTACAAGCATTAATTCTCATCAGTTCCATATTCAGTATTAAAGAGAGAGAGAGATATCTGTCGATTAATTTTTTCTGCATCTGATAAAATTTCTTTTTATTTTACTACAGAATTCTGCAATCAAGCTCTGTTGTACGTGTAATATGATGTAATTTTATACGAAAATAAATATGATAATTATCCAATAATATTATATATTCATTAATCATATATTTAATAATCCTGCAATATTCATATTTAAATCAGATCAGATATAAGAGATAAAAATAATAAAACAATGAAATAATTTGTACTAGTTAAAAATTTACTTTATGAAATAAAAATTTCGCGAAGTTGTGCGTTCTTAGCGAAGTCGTGCTTTCCTAGAGTTCATAAATTCTTCTCCACTGTTTATTTTTAGAGTAAATTTGTGAAATATCTGTGACTTCCTTGAATTTTCGCGTGCCTTCGCAATTGTCTGATGTACTTCCATACATCTAGTCGAAATCCTTCGCGTTATTTCAAGCGAAATGTTATACTTCAAAATGGCATTCCATTCCTCGCAACGAGACTA
>NW_017259212.1:421491-442145 GCF_001594045.1 Atta colombica | reverse complement strand
TGGGTGTGTGTGTGTGTGTGTGTGTGTGTGTGTGTGTGTGTGTGTGTGTGTGTGTGTGTGTGTGCGGAAAATGGTTGAGATTCTCGATTCCAAGCTCGATGTAATCCTATTACAGTGCTGCATAGCCACAAAATTCGTCGTTCAAACGTGACACGTGGTACATATAAGTTAAGGCAAACCTAATCCTCAGCGCAGCAAATACACGCGGTAAGGTGTTCCAGGACGGCACACTTACCGCGCAAGGGACAGAAATGAGTAATCCTCTCCAATATTCATGACACTGAAACGTTTTCCATGTTCTTAAAATATGCAAGGCTATAGGCAGAAATACGCGGTTATAACTAAAAATCATCTCAGTAAACAAAATCTTAAATTCGCTCAATTCTAATTTCCATGCCGTAGAAATAAAATATTGTATCTTATAATAATCGTCGCGAATAAATATAGATAGATCAAACACACAGCATAATTTTGATAAAAATTCATAATTTATTACACATACAATTTCATAATTTTGATAAAAATTAATATTAAATAATTAAAAATCTTTAGAATGTTCATGTATTTTATAATTTATGTCATCACATCTTCAATAGTATTTCCTATTTCCCTTGTAAAATAAATGTTGATATTTTGACATAAATCATTTTTATATCAAAACCAATAATGTTGAAATCTGAAGAATCGTAATAGTTTCAATAAGTTTCAATCCTTATTCAAAACGTGACACATTTTTAGTTGTGTCGATTTAAATACGCAACCACAAATCATCCATCCTCCTAATATGACAATTCTCCAATGTATCGCATTTTTTCATAAGAAAAGGCTAAAGAGGTTACATCGGATGGGAAAGATCAAGAAAGTCTCCAAGCGACTTAATGTAAGACAGAAAAGTTTTGATATACGGCGTTGTTATACTCCGAATCGTCTAAAGCAAATTAAGATTAATGCGGTCAGCCTTTCTCGCAGGTAGAATAGCTGGAAGTATCCAAGAAGAGAAACTGGGACGATAACATATTCGCCTTTCGGCGGAAGGTTGAAGCGCGTGGGAGACCGTATTTCATCGATATCCAACACCATTTCATCGAGTTCCATGGAAATGAAAATGTGTAGGCGTAGTTCCGCACTTCCGCTTCATGTTTTTCCATGATCAGCAAATTTATAGCCGGACATTTTGAGACGTGAGTAAAACAACATATGTCTGACAACCGCTAAATACCTCGGGGAAAGATATAATAACAGAAAAAAATTGACTTATGTAATTTATGTAAAAAGATACTTTTAATAATTATCGCGAGAAAGCTTCTTCGTAGTAATACGAACGGTGTGCCAAGTAATAATCATAATGCGACGAAGCAAAATTTATTAGCCGTTAATGCAACTTTCCATGGCGAAGCAGCAAGGCCATATGCAACCCGAGAAAAAGTACCCCTGAAAGGCGAGAACGTGGTAAATTGTCTCGAATTCAGAGAACCTCGGCCATCACCCACACGCTCGTACGCTCGTTAAAGCGGATCCTCCGAAAAAGTGGCATAAATCTGATTCTGGAGCATGGTTATCGCCAAGGTGTAATCTCACAGGCGCTTTTAGGTCACTGTCTAGCGTTACATATATGTGGAAAAAGTGTGATACAAAAACCACCGGGAAGTCTGCCTCGTCGGACGACATAATTCTTTACGCATCGTTAATTCATTTCATCTTGCGATTATTTACCTTAATATGAAAAAAATCACGATGTCGCCTCTTTATTAGCCTCGTTTTTCAACCTATTCGGAATCCAATTAGTATAAAAAGTCGCAATTTCTCTAAACATATATAATTAATATTTCCAAAAGGCTGGATCGTGTTCATTATAAATTCAAGATATAAGTACATGCTAAATTAAATTAAAATTATATCAATGCTGCCCGATAAAAGCTAATTATCTATTCCATCTCTCTGCCGCATTTCATCAAAAATGAAGCATTGTTTCCGGAAGGCGCGGTTAAATCGAAATGATATTCCACACAAACGGGACATGAAACGGATATAAACGCCCACTTTGCGCCGAATGCATTTTGTCGATCTATGCCAGTTGGCCAATATCCACGAATTTGTACATGCGTCTTTTTTCTATTCCTCGAATCGACTGATCGCTTCATTTGATATATGACCCACATAGCGAAAGCATCGCAATTTTAATTACAACGTAAAATATTTCGGAATATATTACAGATATTGCATATAACACATATTAAATATGACGTTTATTGCCTCGTTACAATTATGTCGATTACGAGAATATTAATTACACTTAAATAAGCGTAAAACCGACTGAAAATTCTATGAGTCACTTCTCCATTTATAAATATTACTAATTACCTAAATTTAAAATGGATTATTAAGAAATATTGTATTTTATTTGTAAATTCTGACAATACATACTCGCTCTTTACAACTATCTGCAATTGTTGCGATATGGTTTTATGGCACACAAACGAAAAGCGAAAAGTGAAATTCTTTTCAATGCATGTTACCCTCAATATCATGATACTATATTGATAAAGCGAGCTAGTATAATGCGAATTCCCAAAGTGAGCACGTTTTTCACGAAAATGTTCCCGCATAAGCATAACTCATGAGGAGAAACATGAACCACGAATTGAAACGAATGACACGTCATAGAAAGAATTGTTTGATCTATAGCTGTGTTGGGAATCGCCCATCAATCTTCTTCCCATTTCCAATATTGTCGAATTAATTTTACGCAGTGAGTTGCTACAGTTTATTATGCTACGAAAACATTCCATTTCATTTGGTTTTAGTATTTTGGCTCTTCTTTAGAATATTAAAATGTACATCTTTTCTATTTTTCACAATTTATATTTCTCTTTCTCCTTTATTTTCTTTAAAATTATTTATAATTTTACTGACTCAACATGCTTATTATATTTTCAAATTATATTTTCACGAAAGATATTTATACTCTATACTTATACAATATTTTATTTGAATTATTTCATAAAACACACATAAAATCTTTCTTAATAAACACTTACAATTAGTTTGATAAAATAATAACTCAATTTCTCTCTCTCTCTCTCTCTCTCTCTCTCTCTCTTTCATTCTTTTAATGTTATAAAAATTAATATAAGTTAAATTCTATATCGATTTGTGCTCAAATTCATCCGCAACGCCAAGTAAGAAGTAATTAAACTTTTAAATATCGTCAACACACATTTATAAGCATTATATAATTAATTAATTAGAAGTAATGTCGACTTGAGTCCGGTATTTTAATGCGGTTTACCAACGTAAGCTCGAGTTTAAATGAAGTATATTTACGCCTTATCGTATGTTCGCATAATTTAATTAAATACGGCAGAGACAGATACTAATGGAATGTGCACGGATTATCCAAACTTTCTTTGGAATGCGTCGCTTTGTAACGGGGAATAAATTCGAATGCGCCGAGTAGGCGATTTGTATTCGACGCGAATGAAACGTTTCCGGTATCGGAAGCATCGTTACGCATCGTTGCTGGTCGAAAAATGGCGTGCAATATCACAATAGTGTGCACACGAGACTAAATGAAATTGCCGTGGCAAAGAATGCTGTCGAAGATATCGTCACACCAGCATGAAATGCTCACGAGTATTGCTTCCTTCCGCAAAGTATTTCAACGACATGTGCTCCGGCAGGATGTAGTCGCATGCAGCATCCAAGACACGCAAAAGTTGAATTACGCGCGTGTTCTCTCATAATCTGCACAATATAGTTAAAAAAGATGAAATCAGGAGAAAGAGAGAAAAGTACTACTTATTATAGTCTAAAATAAAATCTTTTTGAACATGCAGTAAATGTTGACGATTATCTTAAAACATGTTATAACTATAATAATATTTGACATTACTAAATATAATGAGTTAAAATGGGATAAAAGGCGAAGATAAAAAAAAGTAAAAATCGAAATAATATAATTCGCAAAACAATTTACGAAACAAACAAATCTGGTACGTGAAGATAAATTTTAGTACGAATGTATTAGTACAAATGAATGCAGTTTTTAAAATTCTTTTCTAGAGAGATATGTAGGCAATTTGCGTTTGAACGACCAGAATAAATCAAATTTTTTAATTGAGGAAAAGAGAAAGGAAGACAGAAAGCGTGGTGTATCAATGGGATGTTGGAGATTCAGGTATATGTCGTGACATACGAGCGTATTTATTGTCTGAACGCAGCGATGTTATTATTCCGGACCAATGTTGGATTAAAATCGAACTGATTAAAGTCGAGCTCTCAAAAATTGAGTTTCACTGACGGAAACTTTGCACTTTAAAGGTTTTCTGCAAGTACATTATTTTCTTCATCATAACGTTGATGTATTATGTCGTCGTAAGATGCGTACTTTGCAAACTACGGGAACAAGAGCTTAGTTACTTCCTTACAGTTTTATAGACTAATCCCTATACTTCCTCTTGACCTCAGCACTTTGGTTGCAACAGTAGCGTCGTAAGCCACAAAGGCTAATAAAGTAAATTCATTCTACGAGAATAAATTGAGACGATGGCTAAGACAAGAATGCATTCAAAGGCTTAGCTTTGAGAAAAATATTTTGAAAAAAATTCAAAGTTTCTAATTTATCTTTTTCGCAAGATAAGAAGGGTAAATTATATGCTCCATTAGCAGATAATGCCTGTAATTATCTCTAAGATCTATTTAAACAAGAAGTTCCAGAAAAATAATGATAGATAATTTGAAAATCTTAAACCTTATATAATTACTGCATCAACTTTTAGCCATTGTTTTCAGGAGAAGAATGGAAGTTGAGAAAATGCATTGCGCTCATCCTCTCTCTCTCTCTCTCTCTCTCTCTCTCTCTCTCTCTCTCTCTCTCTCTCTCTCTTTCTCTCTTTCTCTCGCTCTCCCCGCACGCGTGTGTGTAATGGTTTAATTACATTACGGTAGCAATTTGCTGAAAAAAGAGAAGGAAATAATTAAATTATTCGGTTTGAATGTAGCAATTTGTACCATAATATACCATGTTAAGATAAATGTTGCTGCAAAAGATGGCTCATAATATTATTTTACATCTTATAAACATTATTAACTATGCATATATTTATGCATTAGAGATTTCATATTAAGATAAAATTTTTCAAATATTGCGACAATATTAATGTAACTTTCAAACTAAATTATTAAATTTATGAAGTTTATAATATAAAAATATCAAGCAACATTAAATTTATAATATTTTTCACAATTTTCTATAATGCTGTTTTGTGATAAAACAACAATTTAAATATTTAATAATTCTCAAATATATTTTCTGCATATACAATATATTTCAAATACTTAAATATATTAAATGTAGTAAAAAGAAATCCATTATTTTTGCATGAAATTGAATGGAAAAATAATGGATTTCTTTTTACTACACCTAATATACTATATTTTCACGAATACAATTATATTCTTGGCGTACCAAGAAATTAATCTATGATAAATATTTCTTAACATTATTGCATTTCTAAAATAAACAATGGATTAAATATACGTCAAAGAAAATTATATCACCGTATTAAATTAAAGAGATTATTCAGCATAATAATTAGTTAATAAAGGAATATATGCAGCCATAAATATCAAAGAGTAATTAGACTTATACTCATCCATATGCATGATTTCACCGTCGCCATATTGTGCAACTTTGTATTATCCATCGTTCCTGTTAGACCGCAGAAAAGTTGAAATGTTTTACATCGAAATGGACTACCGGTATATAACTTCGACGCGTCTCATATCTGATTGAAAATTCCAAAGTTGCAAAATTAGCACTACGAGTTTGTTCATTAAACATCACAATTTGCGGCACAGATGGCAAAGTTACCAATGTCCATCGAAAGTGTCCACCACGCACACTCATTGATCCTTACTTTCATCGTACATTCGGAACTAACTAAAAACATATAGTATTATGAAAAGTAATCTCATCATGTTTCGCATACGATTCAGTTTCAATCTCTATTTGAAAGCGTGATTAATTATACATTAGTATTCGTATTGATTCAATCTAATTTGTATTTCGACAATCTCAATTCAACAAATTATTGTTTCAAAACAAAAGTTTAAATTTTTATTTCTCTTAAATTCTTACATAGAGATCTTATTTCGATAATTAAATATAATTTCTTCATCTTATGATTGTCTATAACAAGTTTTGCATTATAATTAGATAATATTATGTATTTATATTATTATGTCAATTATATATTTATGTAATTATATAACTAATCAGATAAGACATTATATAATATATATTAGCTAATCATTAGATTCAGCTACAACCTCATCTTCTGCGTGCGTGTAATATACACTACCGTCAGAAAATTTAGGATCAATGTGATATAATTTTAAAATACATAATTTATGGTAAAATTATAAAACAAATAGTGCAATTCTGGTAATTATTTTTTACTTAATTATATCTTCAGGATCATATTATGCTGCAAAAAATAAAATTGGATTTACAGATATTTTTAATAAAAAGAACTTAAAATTAAGTCTTTAAAACGCTTGATCTTAAACTTTCTGAGGATAATTATATAATCACTTTTTGTATGTTTAATAAAATTTAACAAAATTTAATAAAATTTATTATTATTATTTGTCTAAAACTATTATTGTAATTTGTACTGAATCAATCAGAACTGTAGATTTTTGTATCGAATAATCAAATGTTGCAATAATTTTTGGACCATCAACAATGTCTACAAACGATTCCTTCTCTTTAAAAGCACAAAGCAGAAAAGTTTATTCTGCACTTTTACCTAATCTTCCCGAGAGAAATCGTCCCTCTCTTTCATCGCTATAAATCTCCTACTACTTCTTCTGCGAAATAGTGAAAAATTACCCTCGTTCTTATTCACGAGAGCCACTTTGTAGACTAATGATTCCGTAACCGGTTAGGCGGATCAAAAATGTGAAATAAACTTATGTATCAGTAGCAATAAAATGTAAAATCATACTATTCGCAATCAGCATTTGAAACGTATTATCTATCTTGTTTCTGTATGAAGTTAATCCCAATTTCTAGATCGAAGTCTCACAATATTAATGTAATAATAAATTATTTATTCTAAGTTAAGTAATACGCACACAAATATTCTTTATTAATTAAATAATTTGACTGCATAAAATTGCATGCTTCATAAGAAATGGATTAATATAAAAAAAAAATATAATAATAAACTATTCTTTAGTAAAATCAACATAAAAATATTTTTGTTTAATATATTTTACATAAAAATATATATGTATATACATATAAAGATATATAAAACACACACACACACACACACACACACAAAAGTTAAAAAAGATTTTACGAAATCTGGCTTTAAAGATTCACAGTTGAAGTGAGAATTGGATCAAATTTTGAAAATCATTTTAACCGAGATTGCAACCAAATCTCTACAATCCTTCCTATTGATTCAAGATACCTGAAATTGAGAAATGATTTGATAAAACGATTATTATGTGTAAATAAAGTTAAGTAAGAAGAAATCTTAAATTGCGTTAAAATCAACGCTTCTAAAACTCAAAATTCACTTTTTAAACAGTAATCCGCTACATGATACTAACTGTCATTTTAGATTTATTTTAATATGTTAATTTTTCTTATTTCAGATTCTATTGGGACCTCTGCATGCTCCTCCTACTGGTAGCTAATCTGATAATTCTGCCAGTCGCCATTAGTTTTTTCAATGACGACCTAAGCACTAGATGGATAGCCTTCAACTGCCTTTCCGACACGATATTCCTTATAGACATCGTCGTCAATTTCAGGACGGGTGAGTGTCATTCGATCGATTTACTTGTTATTAATTTCCCATTATAATAAATTCTCATCACTTTAATTGGAATTCGTAATAGAAGATTTTTAATTCGCAAACGTGTACTGCTGAGAAATTCCAATTTAATCTTTCATATCAACAGGATTTGTGCAAGAACATCTGCGTTGTCGCAGTAACAATTAACAATATTAGTAACGTCTTTTGAAACTTTCATATAATACTATTAGGTGTTGCTTATACCATAGTATCTTCGCAACATACAAAATTCCATTTGACATTATATTTCGCATCATTTCCTCACAATAATCGGCATAAATTATGATGCGTCAAGAATCAAAGCATTTACACACATTAGAATATTTTACAAAAATTCATCTTTTATACATATACGTGATAAAATTTCTCAAGACTTAATATAAAAAAATATTTAAAAGTTAAATCTCAAGTAAAAAATACTTAAAAAAATACATCAATCATATTCTTATCAAATTTTTCTAAGATTATTTTTTTAATATCTTGACTTGTACAACTGTGCAAAGTTAGAAATACAAATTTTGAAAATTACAAAATTGCCGTGCCAATAATAAGTAATTTTTTCTTCTTTAAGAACAAGATCGGCGATATTTTCTTTAAGAATTTTTCCAATTTTTATATTTAAGATTTCAAGAACGGTCTACCATTTTGGAATTTTTTCTTTCGTGCAACTCGTCCTTGTTACGTTCCCAAATATAAGATACCGGTGAAAACAGACACAGTGCAAGATGGATCATCTATTTGCGCTCTTGCTGATCTCGACAATACACAATGACAATATTGTTAGAGGAAGAGAATACTCCTAACTCCTTGACATTTCGTTATTACCAAGGGATTAATTTGAAACGTGTTTGAATCGGTTTCGTAAACACGGAATTAGGTCACGAACTGCGACCGATGGAAATTATTATATTATATTGCATATCGCTTTGTCGATTCGCGATAATTAAAAATTTCTAAGCTAAATTTTTAATTATTTCGGCATCCTGTTCAAATATTTTATAGCACGGAACAGTAATATTCTTAATAATTACTTCTTTTTCTTTTATTTATACCTTATAATAATTCAATGCTTGTTTTTTCCAATTGCTAAATTAAAGTATTATATATACATAATATATATATAATGGGTGCATCAGATGCGCGAAAACGGTAACGTGACAAACTGTCGAATCGATGGCAAGTCGCCAGAGCGTGAGATAATAACATTAGCGTTTTTCCGGCAGTTTGAGCTTCGCAGGCTTTGGAAAATCATTGATGTGAAAACACCGGAGTAAAATTCTTTCGTTGCAGGTATAATGCAGCAGGATAATGCCGAACAGGTGATACTGGATCCGAAGTTAATCGCGAAACACTACCTCAGGACTTGGTTCTTTCTCGACCTCATCTCCTCCATACCATTAGACTACATTTTCCTCATATTTAATCAAGTAAGTATGTCTACGCAACCTTATTCCTTGTTAAGTAAGTAAGTTATTAGCTCGCTGTTACACCCTTTATGACAGAGCTGGGCTAGACATGTACTTGAAATATTTTTATTTGAAACACAGTATTGTAAGACAATTATATTTTGTATTGTTTCAACATTTCAACGGAGCACATACAAATATTTTGTATTTTATGGGAGCATATAAAAGTATTTTGTATTTCAATATTAATACACAAAACAAAAGGTTGAAAGTATCTTGTATTTTCTATTTCCAATACTAAGATTGATATTATTATTATTATTATTTGAATTATAAAGTATAAAAACTTACCATTTTTCGATTTTAAATACAAAATACGTAATACTTTCATGTGCTCCGCTGAAATACAAAATACAATGCCCTGTTTTATGAAAAATCATCAAAATAACTTTCTAGTTTCTCTTACCAAATTAATAAATAATACATTTTCATGTACGTACATTTTTCACGATACATATTTAATTAATGTAAAAAAATACTTTTAATTCTTTACATCTCTAGAATAATATGCTAAATATAAAATTAAAAAGAAATAAAATAAAATATAATAAAATTTTAAAGATCTAAAAATACAATAACACTAATATAATATATATATGTCGTATAATATATATATTATATTGTATAAATATAAAATTAATGAATCATGAAACGATTTTCTGAATAATTTTCTGAATGATTTTCTAAATAACTCTGGATATTTGCACACTTGTTTACTGACATTCGGAGAGTCAAATATTACAGTAACGAAGAAATTCGCAAGTTTCAGGACTTCAGCGAGTCCTTCCAGATCCTGCATGCTGGACGTGCTCTCAGGATCCTCAGGCTTGCAAAACTGTTATCACTCGTTAGGTTACTACGTTTGTCAAGACTGGTGCGGTATGTCTCGCAATGGGAAGAGGTCTATGTGAGTGTTCTACTACTTACTATACAGCACTGTTCTTATTTTGTAAACATACGATACGTGTAGTTCGTGTATAATTTACGTATATAAAAAAAAAGAGAAAAGGAGAAGCGTTTGGTGACCTTTAACGGATTCAGGAAGCTGACAAACGATTTTTTTCTCCTACGAAATTACTGCTTTTCCTGTAAACAATGAAACTTAATGAGTTAATTAATGTCGATTGTCAGTTTTTTGAATCTATCAATTGCAGAAATCAGCTTCCGCATTTTATGTGGGATATTAAATAATTATGTCTATGCCTGTGATATATAGTCGTTGTAGAGAATCGAAGGAAATAAAGGCAACAAGTCAGCCCACTTTCGTGGATATTTCGTATTTAATCGCAGATGACTCATCGAGTCTTACTAACAAAGTTCTCATGTCAGTGGTGGATTCTGTCTGACAGGCAATCTTTTTTATGAAGTTTTCTTGAATTTGCACTCATTAAATGAGAATTTCATTCTCACTATGTGCAAAGAGTCTCCCTTTGTTATAAGATTTTCATCAATAAAGTTTAGTCGATCGAATATATATGTACAAATCTTTTTTAGGTATATGCAGCGAAAATAGGATTCTTAACAAAATTACTTTTTCATCGTTGTCGTAAATGTCTCAGTCCACCACTGCGGGGAATTTTTTCGAACTGGGCTCTCAGATGATTAGATTATGTTTCGCTTTCCGTTGCTGAACATCTAATAAGTGTCCCCACGGCTCTACTCAATATATCCTGTGATACCTCGAAATTTCCACTCTACAAGAAAGTCTCCAATCCTTCCGTCTATCTTTCTCTCTCACGATAATAATAATCGTTAATTAGAATCAGCTGTTCCCTTGCTCGATCATTTCATCGCACCGAGAGGAGCATAAAACAGATAATAGTTGTAACAATAGGTAATACCTATAACAAACAATTCGCGGACACAAGCGGAGAGATAGCGTGACGAGCAAATAGAGGAAAAAAGATACACGTGCACGTGCGATTGCGTGTACCGCAGAATCATCGTTAATATCATCGTGAAACTCGATACAAAGAGAATCTCGTGACACAATACGACAACATTTTATTATATTTTTCATTGTCATTTCGATGCACCGATAATTGTTGTTGTTCGCTATTCGTATCTTACTCGTTACTTTTTGCTCTCGTTTTAACGCACATGTCGATTTTGTGCACGTGATGTAATGGTACGACGATTCGTCGACGGGTAAGTAACTGTCCTCCCAACAAATGTATATATATATATATATATATATATATATTCGACAATAGAAGCAATGCGTAAACGCCCATTCTTTTCATTCAATCGGAGAATCATTTCGAAAGATAAAAGAAATAACAAAATGAATAACAAAAGGTAAAAAGAACAATCTTTTTGTTTTTATAAATGTCTTCCATAAATTCGCGTCTCTATTTTATTTTACTGCAAATATATCTCGCTATTTCTTCACTAAATGTTTAAAAATTTAAACAAAGTACTGCGAAGTGGTTGTTGCAGTTATAGAATAGAAAAATTGTAAAACATGTATATTATTACAATAATAAGAAAATGAGAAGAATCAAATAACGTTTATATAATATTCGTGTATACATGTTGTATATCTCGCCAGAATTGTACGGCAAATGAACTGCAAGTGCATTAATTGTTTGAGTGGGTTAATTGGATTGAGAAATTATTGCTACCTTTCGGTGCTTCCGCACGTCGGCGATTGTGTTTACGTGGGATAACATTTTTGTGTTACGTTATTTGTGCTCGCGCTATTAGCATAAAATCGTGGCACAGCGAAGAGACCAACGAATCAATCAGGCTTTTCGTCCAATCGAGATAGCAGTATGTCATTCGCTCAAAATCTTATTACGCTTGCCTTGAAACGTTACTATTGCCTCCCTCTGCTTTTTCCTCTCTGTTCTGTTCTGTTGTACAAAGATATATGCTGAGAAAAAAAAATATATGCGCGAGGGAAAACTGCGTTCCAAGTGCAATAAACTCGTCACGCATCCGGGTATAGATATCATTTGAACAAATTAACTATAGTTTGTCAAATAGCAGCGAAGAAATGCGCGAGGCAAACGTACCGACCACAATGCGATCAAATATGATGTCGAGAATCGCTATCCCGTTCTATTTCTTCATCGAATTCACGATAAATCATTTTCGTTAAATTGGGAATAAAATGTTTTCTCAATTAATTAACGCAAAATTAAATCAGTTCTTATACCGCTTTCGGTGAAAATATTAATGGATTTTGAAAGTATGCCAACGACAACAAAAATAGTAATTTGTGGCGCCACTATTCATAGACGCTAATAGAAGGAAATTGAAAATGTAGATCTATTTAAGATGAAACTTAGCCAAATATTTTCCATTCATCTTCTCTTCTTCATTGTTATTGATGTCGTTGTCATATTTATTTTCGAAGTGTGAGGAATAAACTTTCACTGTATATCACATTTCGCGTTAAGAAAATGCGCACTGATAGTTAATTTATAAATCATTTCGCATGATTATTCAATCAGAGTTGATTTATCATCTCTTTAATGGGCAGACTATAAAATATACGGGTTGCTATATTTGTAGTGAAATTATTTTAATTTAAACTAATGGTTAACTATTAGCTAATTCGTCGTTTTATATATTTTGCTGTATAGAAAAATGCAAACTTGGCATAAAAAGACTGTAAGTGCAAAATAAATAAAAATTGCTTTTCACAAAATATTTAATTTATTCAAAAAAGTATTTTATTCAAAAAATACACTGTAAAAAAACAGCACTTATAATTTTTTATTTCAAGTTCTTGTATTTATTATCAGACACAATCAACATTGATATAACAAATCGAACGGTTGTCTTTCATAATACACATACACAACATATACAATTATATGTTTATCCACCGTTTCAATGCGAGAACAGAGCCGACAATTTATCTTTTAATCTAGCAGCGAAAAATCTTTATATCGAGTAGATATACATATATAATATATCCTGAAAATGAAGATACAAGCACATGCGTGATTATCACGCCACTGTACACACAACATTATTTGCAAGGATCCTAAATCGTCTAATCGAAAAATATTGTCGTCCTCTTACATCCACTTTCTTAAATAATCAAGTGAGACACAATATAACAATCCTCATATCTTTCCTAAGTATTAAATCTATTTTATAATTGCGTAAGCATAGTTGTAAGTAGTAATTGTAAGAATTGATCAATCACAGTCAAATTTGAGGCAAATATTTGACTGTGATTAATCAATTCTTCTACAACCATTTAACCTAACCACACTTACGCAATTGTGGAATAGTCTCTAAATTTCTTAGAATGAAATCTCACTTCAAAAAATTAAAAATACTGCCACTATTGAAAAAAGTGAAAATATTTGCATTCTTGAATAAGAATGGCAGATTTTTACTTCTTTTTGGAGTGAGATTTCATCCTAGAGTAAGATTCACTCCAAACGAAAGAAATCTCATTCCTTTTTTAATAAATTTCACTCCAAAAGAATGAAATCCCACTCCAAAAAAATCTGCCACTCTCTTTTCAATAGTGGTAGTATTTTAACTTTCGCGCGAGTGGATTTCACTTTAAGAAATTTAGAGAGTAGGCATCACACAATTTTTCATATCGTCACTGTTGTATGAATAAAATGCAATCTTGCTTATATCATCCATCCACATGCATACACACTAACACGAACAGGAATCTTTTAATTCTCAGACATACACACACGAGTACAAAGAAAACAATATGTACAAATCGACTACTAGCGTACTGCGAGAACACGTTTCCGAATGGGTTTGCAGATCCCCCTTTATCAACAGCCGGAGAGGCACTACGAGCGTCGGGCGACACCGCCCCAACCAGACCGAACCAGCAAGGTGTGCCTGCCTAGTTACCCTGAAACCAAGGCCAATTGCCCTTACTTGATTCAAGCGTTCGTTAACACAAAACTCAATGTGTTTCTACGTATAAATATATCTATATACGCTAGATCATTATTATTCACTACTGTCGTTTCTTTCATTGTTACTCATTGATTACGATTATTCTAATTACCGTTGCCGTTTTCGTTTGTGGTCACCTATCTCTCGTTTTTCATTTTGAGTTTCATAGAGAACGTGCATAGTCTTGTCGTGTAATTTACAACCTCCGGTACGAGAAGTTATTTTTCTTTTTACACATATAACACACCCGACATACTTAGACCCAGTTTGTGAATTGTAGCAGAGCCGATCAAGAGCTTTAACATTGTCGGGGAGTTCCATGTTCTGTAAAAAGTCATCGAGCAGAGAAAAGACTATGCCTACCATTTGATCAATTATTAAAAATTTATTACAAACTTACGGAGTAAATTGAACTCCTTCCTTGTCGCGCGACTTTGTTAAAGTTTGAACACTACAAACTCGAACAGGCAAAGCGGAAAAAGTCTTATACTTTAATTAATTGATCGTAAGGTAATGGAATTATTGAAATTGTCATTTTGGTTGAAATTAATAAAGTTATAGTATAACTTTATATTTCATACAGAACTAAACGCTATAGTTTTCACGGAAGTCAAATAGCTTTCATTACGTAGAACACTTCAACAAGCTCTTGATCAGTCTTGCCCTTAGTCCCGTAGTCCTGGCGATGCGACGTGTGACATGGATCACAGATTAGAAGATGCGATATTAGCTGAGAAGAATTCAGTATGTATTGATCAATGGAGAATGATAATGCTTGCAGTATTATATCTTAGTGACGATGTTTTTCTATAACTATATTATTAAAATCCATGTTTCACCGACTAGCTGATTCCTCGCCAAAGTTCTTGAGAACAGTTTTTTGATATGAGATGTTACCTTGTTTTTGTCGGGTTTTGTTGGAAAGTTCCGTTCTGCTAGGTACTAACATGAGTTTGGTTACACGAATAGTGTCATTGTGAATTGGTCGTGTCGAATATTCGATCGCGCGATCGCAGGAACGACCGACGTTCGTGCCGATCGCTGTTGAAACGTTCGTCTCGAATTTCTCGGCTCTCGATTATCGCCGACCTCATAAGCCGCATAACTTTATTGGCCTGATACTACATAGATGCGCATGTACATTACCGTATGAGTCAATAGCGATTATCGACGTTCTTACAGTGACGATTTGCATAATCTAGATACGTGTGCATGTAAATGTACTGATAGTATATACATTTTTTAACAGATGCACCATTTTTTGACAATGGTAGCGCATGAGGTCACGGTGACGATGAAGAGCCAAGAGTTCATTTGTTGTGGATCTTATCGCCGCATTCAATTAGCGCGTGATTATGAAACAGGAAATATCTTTTTAAAATTCTTATACAATGTGCAAGAATAAGCTTCTCCTAATGGAGAATTTCTGCGAAGTATTCGACACGAACCACTCAACAGACAAGAAAGTTGGTTGGTCTAACCGTAGGTCTGCCTGTGAGTGTTAGGTGTTAATTAACCCTATCTGTCCAAAATTCTTGGCGATGTGCCCGTGTTCAGTGTGTGTTCCTAGTTTTGTTTACTCCCGACAATTACTCCTCTCCTTGTTCCTTCCCTCGAGATAAACTTCTAGCGAGCACTCCAGATCCCACCAATTATTTCGTTTCCCTCCCTCATTCGCGTTCCGTTCTGATTGCCTGTTGTTTCGTGTTGTCTAGATATGCCTGATTTAACGAGGAGGAAGCGATTCCGATTTCGTTTCTTTTTGTTTCATTTTGACATTTTACTTCCGCCAGGACGGAGAGTACAATTACGCAGACGCCGTCGGTACTTTCCTCTGCCCACGTATGTATCCGTATATCATCATATTTTTGTTCGTTTGTTCTCTCTTTTTCTCTTTCTCTCTCTCTCTCTCTTTTTCTCAGGAGCACGTTTATATTATAATATTATCGACGATATTTTCCAGCGTTCTTTTTCCGCCGTAGACGGTCATTAGATATTCACCCTGGCCTCCACGACAGGAGCGAGAAAAGTACGCGACAGCGTGCGATCTTTTTAACCATCTCGCCACCCGATATACACGTAGCGGATATGACGTTTCCTCTCTTTCGCGTGCGTCTTTCGTGTCTCCGCTCTTGTCTCGAGAATTGCTGCTCCTCTTCGCGATCGCACAGCGAATCACCAATGACGCAGTCTCGTCTCGATTCGATTGTGCAACGAGAAGAAAATTTTCCACGAGAGAGATGCTTCTTACGTGTTGATTCTCCTAGAAAGCGAAGTGTAACATTTTCTGGAATACATATGTGTACCTATATATATAAACGATAGTACATCATAATGTACTATCATTCATGTGTGCATTCCATTTTTCGCGAAGAGAGACAGGAAATAAGGAGAGAACAGTCGATTAATCGCGCAGACTGAATTTGAAAGAGACGATTCTTGTTCTATATGTCTTCTTTTATTGTACAGTATTTTTCATATTGTTCGCCGAAAGAAATTTGTCATGCATTAGATTTAAATGAACAATGAATCAATCTAAGGATTTAAAGTTACGATTGCCCTAATACTAAAGCTTGTCATCTGTCTTAAAAGAGCAAAGTACAAGATGTATAGAGAAAGATGAGAGGTTTTTTTATATTGATATTGTTTTAAGTTGAAGCCAATTTAATTCTAAAAGTTTTTAATTTTTCTAGTTATTGTTCAATGAAAAACTTTTACACTGAAATATAAAAAAATAAATACATAATATAGAATTAATAAAGATAGAAATAAATATCACGTTTAAATGAAATAAAAGAAGATAAAAAAGATAACAGGTAAAACAACAAATTGATTTTCTACCTTATTTATTTAACATTAATAACTTTTTGCTGTGTGAGTTCTATTATTATTGTTAATTTTGTTTTTTTTATGTTCTGTATATTATGTACTTTTATGTTCTATATATTATGAAAATGTGATTTATTGATTATGTCATCAAATTTCAGCGAGTCAAACATTCCTTCATATATATGCGTATTATCTTCTTAATCAACAACGCGTTCAAAAATTCCATCCTTATATTCGTTCTTATTAATTAATTAATTAATTAGAAAAAAAAACAGCAAAACGCAGTGCTCTTTGTAACGAGTGCAAAAGCTTTCTGCCCGTGGCACGTATACACCCTGTTTCCCTTTACATCGTAATTAAATCAGATAACAAACACGAGTGCCTTTGTGAGCACGCACATTAGAGTTAACAGCCGCACAGTAGCAAACCGCCGCGATAATGGTCGGGGCTGGTTGCATTCAACGTGGCAAATTAAAACGTACTCGCGTGTATACGCATATTAAGAGACAATAAATCATGACTGTCATGCAGAAACGCGCGATTGTACGTCCGCGTAATTTTCGCGACGTGTACTTGACAAATCGCGCGTTTCTTGTCGCGTACAATTACTGAGATGTATACATAAGATGTAAAGACGCGACAAAGAAATGTAAGACATCGCGATTAATGTGAATGTATTCTTGTCTTACGTTGACTATGTTTTATAATCTCGATGTGCGACCATGTACGATGTTCTTTCACTTCGAACTACATACATGCGGTAATCTCTTAACGGATAATTTTTCAAGTTTCTTCTGCCTTTTCGTGACTTTTGCATGGAATTTTTCAGAGAGATGGGAGCGATTCTCCTTTTGTCAATGTTTATCTCGTCACAGACTGTTTCTTTCAGCAGAGCAGCGATGCGCGCACATTGCCCCGGGAAGAGCAGAATTTTTATATTCCACAGTTATCACATTTGCAGATTTTTCTCTCTCTTTTTCTCTTTCTCTCTCTCTTTCTCTCTCTCTCTCTCTCTCTCTCTCTCTCTCTCTCTCTCTCTCTCTCTCTCTGTCTCTCTCTCTCTCTCTTTCTATCTCTCTTTCATCAATATGAATTTCATAAGTCGAGACAATGTTTATTATGTATTGTATCACCAATAACTTAAAATAATTTTTGTTTCTTCAAACGTAAATTAATGTGCACTTTTCTTCTTTTTTTAGCCTTTCTTCAATTAATGCCCTATTCGATTAAATTACTAAATTAGTAAAGTGTTAATTCAAGACGAAATGAGCAGCCTCTCCCATGTGGAAAACTATTAAATTCTCTTCCGCGTACATTACAATTAAATTTTGGTAGCTGGTTTAAATCGAGACAATGACATAGAATTTGCATGAAAGATAATATCGACAGTGTCGCGAAGTCAATTACATTCGCGTGTTGAATTACTTCAATAGCTCTACAGACACGCCCAGGATCAAGTTACACGGCTTTGCAAGTTAATCGCGCGATTTTTTACTCAGTCTGTAAATCCACCACGATACCACATATATACAGAATCGCTAATTAATTCATCGAGCTTCATTCAAGCTTGAAAAGGAATTGCGGCTTCACGCTTGGCGCGCGACTGCTAATTCGATAGCTTTGATATTCGAATGGCTTGTTGACTACTAATTACCTAATTCACGAATTATCGGACTGTTATTCTTCGTTATCGTGCCGTGTCCTTACTCAGTCACTCACATAACCGAAAATCGTTCTTTTATATTTACGCCCCGCAACTCACACTTTAACCGATCTCTCATCACCCATACGATTGATCGAACGATTGATCGTTTGATACTCAAATTACGGCGGTCAACACTCGCCGGCGAAATGAGAATTCGCACCAACACCGATATACTGACACCTGGTGTAATTATTTTACTCTGTTTATGTGCTTGTGTATGTGCCAGTACTAGCGTTCAGGAGGGAGGATGGAAAATGAGAGGTATTAACACCTTATATCTATGTAAATATTATATATCATCTTTCTCTACTTTTTTTCTTAATTTATTTCGTCATTAAATATATAAATTAACGTGATTCACACGTGATTGTACGTACGGCCTGATTCAGTGGATGTCACCATTAAAAATGTCTACAGTGACGTCGATTACTACTTTTGCGCATCTACTGGCGGATTTCGCAATCCGAATGTGCTTCATATTACTAGCGAAAGGACGAAACTTTAGGAATGGGATTGCCTTTCAGCGTTCGTTGTGTAATGTGGCTACAGTATCGCACACGAAAATTTCTGACCTTACGAGAGACGAGAAAAAGAAAATTGATCCTGCAACCACCCGACAATCTCCTATACTACTTCCGTCTTACTTTTCGCTACTGTACCACCATACCATCTTGCAAATTCTCTCTGTCAATTAATACATATATAAAACCGCCTAATTATACCGACATTTTCTTTCCCATCCTCCTTACTGTTACTTTCAATTCCATTTCTTTCTATCTCTGTTTCCTATTCTTTCTTACACTCTTTCTGACACTATTTCTACCTCCTCTCTGTGAAATTTCTATTAACCTCTACAGAATTTCTATTAACCTCTTCTTACTACGTCTGGCTATGTCCCGCTTTCTTTTGTTTCTAGATATTGCAGAACCTACAAAAAAAACGCACTGAGCGGAGGGGGCGCCTAAGTTCTGACAATATGACTAAAAAGAAGTCCGGTTTCAGCAAAAGCGAACTTATTTTTAAGGTAACCCGCCCTGGCGAACGCGCGAGCTCACGTCCACGTGATTCGCACCACGAATCAACCTCGACGATTTCCCATCCGGTTTTCCGCGAGACTCGATAGAAAGAAGTCGACCCTCTCTTTACCGCCAATATTTAATTAACACAATTATTGAATAAGACCTCCGTGATAGTAAAGAATTATCATTCATGTTACGATAAATTCTTAAAAACCATTCTATAAATAAAAATATAAAAGCACTTTAAAGAATGACTGGAAATATTAATAAAATATTTCAAAAATTGGGTAGATCCACAATTTTTGCCTTAAAACTAATCTAGTATGTATACCTTTGACTAGTAAATTAAATCATTCCTTTCCTTGCCGAGATATTTATTGCTTAATAAGTTTTCGAATAATTGTGGCATCACGCGAGAATCGGATTGTTGATTTAATCAATCGACGGCCGTTCTGTCGATATCTCGCGAGGACCGGGAGCGGGGCTGACGAGGTTAATTGGACGGAGGAGCTGTACGCTGATTGGCTCGTTGGTTTATTACAAACATTCAGCTTTTACTTTTTTCCGCCGCATTATACATTACATATACCCGCAGCAATAGGCTATGCTTCTATACAATCACCATCGGCACCCGCCTAGCGATGAGAAAGTACATGTATATAACTATGTGTGTGATATGATAATCTAGAGGCCCACGAATATAGATATAACAAAAAAAAAAAACGTCGTGCTCGGTTAATTACGAGCCACCTTTGCGTCAGCACCTCGCGAATGTAGAGGCCCCAATTTCCGATGATCGCCAATCGACAGCGCGATATTCGACGTGAAAATGAACGAACGGGGATCGGTTGTCAAAAGTCCGGCGTGGCGC
>NW_017259212.1:404923-421391 GCF_001594045.1 Atta colombica | reverse complement strand
ATATTTGTATCTATTCTCTTTCTGTCTGTCTTCTCATTCTAATTTCCTTTCGTTCACTACTTGACTGTTTGTTGTTTCATCTACGTCTCCTCGATCCTTCCATCTTGTACCCTCTCTTTTCCTTCCGCGTCCTATGATGGACGTCCTATGATGGAACTGATGGACGACCGCAAACCGCCTGTGTTTCCACGCACTATCTTGAAACGCTTTTGATCGCTAGACGGTGTGCACGATCCTGTGAAAACGAGCGCACGTAATTGGGCGTCCCTTCTCTGTCGCTTTGTTGCAAATTGCACACTGTATATCAACCTGAAGTGTGCATCGCTACCTTAGATATAAAGATGCAGAAGGAAAATGGATACAGATCACACGTGCGAGCGCTAACGGAATAACAATTAGGGTGCAATGCATATGAAAGTAGAGCTCGCTTATCTTCCCCTACCGCTGCTCTGCAAACGATTTTCACCTTGTAACCACCCTCGCCAGCCGCGCGTCTTATCCACCACTATCCGCTCTGTCGCAGTCCATTCCTCGCTCTCTATCGCTGCTTCTCGGCCGAGAAAGTGCATTTTTATCTATGTAATATCGTTGCTATCAATGTGCTTGCAAATTCGGAAAAAAAAGAAAAACGAAGACATAACAGAAAAGCGAAGATACTTCGCTTTCTCGCTTCGTGTGGCTTGGCTTGCGCGAGACTTAACGTGACGTTTGGCAGCTGCGTTTTGTTCGTCATCCCTCATTACGCTCATGATCACTCAAATTCGTCTCGGCCGAAATGCGAGGAACTCTTTCACCCTCACGACAAACATTTATCTTCCGTAAACCCCGTACCTCGTCTCGGTTGTTCTCTGTTGTGTCTTTAGTTTGCAGTACTCACTTTTGTTCCGGTGTCGTTTTAGAGCGTTTGTTGTTGCCACTTACAATCGCCATCCGTTAATTAGTGCGCTGACTCATTGATCGTTGATTGTTCATTAATCATATCGTGGAGACATAACAGAATCAAGCTTTCATCTTTTCTAGACCTGTGACTGTCTCGTAGAAGAGAAGGTTGATGTTGAGTTACAGTGTATCATTTACCCTATGTTTCCTTCTTTCTTCTTTCTTTTCTTTTTATTCTTGTTAATTTATGAAACCATGCCACGCACGTACATATACGTCGCATCTCTCATTAGACATCGACAATATATGTATGCGTGCGCGTGTGTACATCACGTGTACACGATCTTTTTTAATTGTAGACCAGGTAATGTATTGAGCTATATGTGGTCTAGTCCGTAAGTTTCCTATGTTTTCTTACTTGTTTCCCGTAGGCGCAGAAACAGTTACCATTGATCATCATCCATGGAGTATCATAACACCCGATAGATACTAGCCAGTATATTCCTAATATATTTTACCGCATTTAGATAACCAGATCTCCGCCTTTCATCGAAATCCTACGGCGATTGGGCATCGATGCATTTCTCGTCACCTTTTACATTGTTGCATCTGTTAATGGCCATGTCTACGATAATTGTAAATGCGACTCTTTTATAACTAGGTTTCCGACGTAATCGCACAAGTGATAAAGCTATGCAAGCCAACTTGATACAATTAACTAAATTTCTCTTATGAATATTATATTATTGATATAAAAAAAATTCTGATTAATTTAATTTAGGTAGCTTAATTGTTAAAAAATAACATATTATAAATTAATGTAACTTGAATTACATATTTTTCGTTTATAAGTTTCATAAGCATTTATTGCTGCAATTTTATCATGACAAAATAAAGAAAGATTGTATGGAATTTTTCCAAAATGCATGGAACTAAGTTATCTTCAACAAGATAACACATCTGTTTGAGCTTATTATATGTCATTATGTCATTACTGTCGGTATTGCAATGGCTCTATCATTTCTGCGGTTTAAGTGCAAGAATAATTACCTAACTGTTATACAGGGGGACAGGTCCCACTGCCGTACGATTTCAAGATCATTATATCGCGATTGCCCAAGACTCGACAAGAATCTCGTAAACAGCTTCACCTATTCCTCGCTTTACTTCGCTTAGATTTATTAATAAATTAACCGACACTAATTTTTCATCTGAGACGAGTCCTGCAAGAATTTTCTTTGCGAGAGTATCAAACTTTCGTAAGTTATAAGAGCACGAAAGTGCATCGAGTATGATAGATATGGTGAGCGATAAAAAGAGAAAACTTGAAGATTTTAACTACTTGAGGGTGTTGGGCAAACGCGTTTAAGTTCGGAAACTTCAGTTTGTCGCCGCATAACGGGCTCGGGAGAATTTTCTTCGCACATGCCCCATCGACGGCGCAATATTCTATATCGGAAATTCATTTGCGCCACCGACGGAGTATCCGAACGGAATCTCTCAAACACCAAAGATCAAATACGGTGCATGACACAGTCATTATTGCAGCGCGCGTGTCGCGTTTCGTTGCGAGTACCGCACGCATACGAGTGCGGAAGCAAATATATATGTCATCGCCACATATGTACATACATTATGTACATACATGAACATGAGTCGCACTTCATGATACCTTCAATGATCCTTAGATAACTCTATCCTTATCTCTCGATTAATAGGAGGACGCTGAGACTACCCGACTCCACCAACCCTTCGAGTATTATCAATCGCTTTTTGCCGAATCCTTTATAACAAACAAAATCAAATTAACTTCTAAATAAATTTCTGTTTACGTATAAAAATCTCTTATAAAAATTCGTACGTATATAAAAATAAATGACAAAATATATCTGAATTCAGAAATTTGGACTCATTGCTATTAATGAATGGGGATGCTGCTGACAAAATTATCGACATTACAATCGTATAAAAATTGTCTGAACAGAATAAAAATCTTTTTATGGGATTAAAATAGACGCAAAATTAAAAGATAGTGCAGTGGACTTTATACTAAAATCGAAAAAAAGTTAAGTTTTAATTTTTTTCGATTTTAGTATAAAGTCCATTGCACCTCCTAATTTTTGCATTTAGTTAATTCAGAGATTTTTATTAATGTCGATAATGTGGTCTCTCCAGCATCCCCAAGACTATTGTACATATCTCTGTTAATATTTCACTTCAACGCACAATTACTAGGAAAAGAAGAAACAAGTTACTTAATTGTGCGTATTAATTATTGAGAAGACGATGCAGTTCTCCATGTGAAAGATAATCATCAAAATAAGATATGGATCGGAATCTCGAAGGGTTAACTCGGTAAATTAGCCATGTCGGTGCGTTCTCCGCGTGTTCTCCAGCTTTTTATTTTATGGACGGATTCCCATATCGTACTTATTGCGCACGTTGGAGCCGAGCAATTTATAATTCACGTTTGGATTCGAACGAACTATATCGACGTCATGGTAGAACGTCGATTGATTCTGGCTCTTTTTTTTTCCTTTTTATGTACGTCATATTATCATAAACATGAATATTATCATGAACATTTGGCGCATAAGCGGTTTGAGAATCTTGGCCCAATCAGTTGCAAATGATTGATATTTTTTGTTAGAGCATTCGTAGAATAACCAGTTATTTATCAACGTTTTAGGTTATATTGAATTGTTCTTTTGTGTGCCACGTGATGCGTATTTTCTAATGTAGCATGCTTTTCTTAACGGACGAAAAAAGAAAGAATTTCAAAAATATGAGAATGACGATGACAACATAGGAAAAGTGTGACATTCTCACTCAAACTATACAGTACTCCGAAATTTATGAGTTAAAATACTACAGCAAGATGATTTTTGAGATATAAAAATTTAAATTATAGATTTAACCAATTATGATTAAAGGGCCATGTGTCCGTAAATCGCACATTGACATTGTTAATGATCTCGCATTTCATTCACAGACAAAAGATTATGTGCATATATAATGTCGGTATAATACCGTTTGTTGCGTCTTAAATTAAATAAAAAAATTTATTTTATTTTTTTCTTATTATTTACTCTTAATATTACTTACTATTAATTTTTTTCTCTCAAAAGTATACTGATTATCTACTGATACACCTACTTATTATTTACGTAATATTAATATTACACTACTTACTATTTACTTACATATATACCTCGTTGATTTATGACTATGTGAATTTTAAAGTGAAATAATTTCGTTTATCATTACATTTCAATAATTTTAAACTAACTGATTAAACTTCGCTCGATTATGAATTACAAATTTAAATTTTTCCCACGTCTCTGGATATATTCAGTTTTTTTTTAATGTTGATATTTCTATAATTTGTTGACTATTATGATAAGTTAAAAAAACATTAAGGCTTACTCTATTTGTGCAAAGCACAAGATTAGTCATACAAAAACTTTAAAAGTGGGCTTAAAAAAATATTATAGATATTGCATATGCAAGTGAATATTTAATTTAAAAATATCGTTATTTTTTCACTAGTGCTTGATATAAGAAATAATACATTTTTTTTCTTATATTTATTATGAAAGTGTTTTACATACATATTTTTTGTTATATGAGTGAATATATTTAAATTTCATTAATAAAATACTCATTTAGATTTCTAAGGATTAAATTAAGCCAATACAATAAAAAATTTTAACGAAAAAACATTTAAAAATGTAAACGATTTTTTTATTAAATAAATATGGAATTTTGAGTATCACTATATAGTTGTTTTTATAGTGAAGTTCAGTTAAACAATTAATTATTTTTATTGATCGACTTATTTACAAAAATAAGAATAATAAACGATGAAAATCAATATATAATCAATATATGCAATACGAGATATCCTACAGCTAATAAAGACAAATAAATAATTGACAAATAAATAAATAATTGATAAATAATAATCGACCATCTAGAATTTAATTGTTTAAATAAAAAAATTATTTACGCGCGCAATAACATTGATATGTTGACGTAAAATAATTTTTTTTAATTTTTAATGAAATTAAAAATCGATTAATTAAAGACTAAAGAGAATCGAAAGATACATAAATAAAAAAAGATTAGAATTATTATAATAAAATAATGGCTCATATGTATGTCACTTTGCAATTATTTATATCTTATTCATATCTTCTATTGATATGATACACAAATTAGTAATGTAGTAGCGATATAATTCCGATAAATTATCAATTTATATTATTCGTTACATTTTTATTAACAATATCAACTAATTCGCAACAACCTTATACGCAATATCTTTTGTTTATTGTCTGTATGTGTAACATGCGCAATTAATATTATCAATAGATAATATTAATGAATAGATCGTTTAACTATCTATGATTGGCCAGTTTTTAACCTTATGTCCTAAAAACTACCGCAACTTATTCCTTTGAAAACTTTCTTGCTATAGCATTTTGACTCGCGAATTTTGAGACACTGGGTATATCTGCGCTAAGATCTGAATTTGAACATTGATTCATACTTATCCATTTTGTCTATAGTAAAGATTTTTTAATCAACTCCGTTAAGTAACTAATACTCCGTTAAGTAACTAATAGTTCCGCAAGAAATTAGTTTAAAAATAATTTAAAATTTCGCAAAAAATCTTGAATTTCGATTTTAAACACGGTTTTATCTAAAAATTTGCTGTTTTTTTCATAAGCGAATGAATGATTAGTTAAAGAATAAAAACAATTTCATTTTCTACAGAATTTGTACCAAAATATTTGTTGAATAATTATCAATAAACGATCGGATCTTAGTGACGGATTCAGTCACGTAGTTTACTCATTATTCTAAATCTGAGCAAAAACAGTAATAGAACCAATTGTATTCAATGAATTATATATCTACCGCGTTTTTGTGCAACACTCGCTTACTTGCTGTACACTACGCAATCGGAGCTTTGGATAAACAAGAGAAGAGATAAAAAAAACGTGTGAGAAACATTCCGACGCGCCCGATTCGGCACGAGAATAAAACTCTTAACATTGTTGTTGGCAGTTCCTGAATATGGCGTCGGTGTTCATGCGGATTTTTAACCTGATCTGTATGATGCTCCTGATCGGCCATTGGAGTGGCTGCCTGCAATTCCTGGTCCCTATGCTTCAAGGATTTCCCAGTAATTCATGGGTAGCCATTAACGAGTTACAAGTGAGTAATTAACGATATTATACACTGAGAAAAAAGATTTTGTTAATTTAACAAACTACCAGTTACAACGAATGATTTGTGACAACAAATGTCGGTATTAAAAACGAATACAAAATTTTTCTGTCATGGAGACTAATGCTAGTCTGCTCTTCCAATCAATTATTATTAGTAATAGAAGCAATCATGTATCTGCTGGATAGATTTTTATTTGCCAGCCATACTGATTATTTACGGAAGGTACAATGACAAATCATGTTTAACAAATGTGATTTGTGTTGTATAAATCACGTATTATTTGTTACATTGACAAATAATGAGAAACGATTCGCAATAATAATTGATCGATTCGTTTTCCTCAAATCATCATTTCTAGTAACATTTGTTATCACTGTTCCAACAACAAACTCATTTCTCTCAATGTATTACAATACACTGTTTACGATTTTAATAATCATTAAATTAATATAAACACAATTCCAGGATTGAAAAATAATCTGTTTAACATCAGTTTCTCTACATTTACTTTTATTCAATTTACTTTTATTATCTTCTTCATTTCTTTTCTTTTAAAAATTATTTAATATATCATTTTTTTAATTATTTAATTTCTCTAAAGCTCAACATTCATTCAATTTATTTTCATTATCTTCGTTATCTTCAATTAATTTCTCTTTTACATTACTTAATATATCAATTTTTTTAATTACTTATAAACAAGAATACTTTTTTCAATATATAAAAATAAGTAATAAAACTGTAGGCGACTAATACGTAAAAATTATTTGGCGGTTTAGCAATCATGAAGTGACTTTTCAAGGAGCAAGAAATCGGGCGAAGCTCCGCGCAAACGCTGTGCACTTTGTGCTAAAATTAGCGATCGATTTGCAAAATGTATTTCCGTGTTACAACCTGACGCCTACTTGCAGGACTCATTTTGGCTGGAACAATACTCGTGGGCCCTCTTCAAAGCCATGTCGCACATGCTGTGTATCGGGTACGGTAGGTTTCCGCCACAGTCCTTGACCGACATGTGGCTCACCATGCTCAGCATGATCAGCGGTGCGACGTGTTACGCTCTTTTCCTCGGACACGCGACGAATCTCATTCAATCTCTCGATTCCTCGAGAAGACAATACCGCGAGAAGGTAGATAACACATCTATAACAACGCCAATATAATCGCGCGAGAGTAACTCGCTCGGAGTTTGCCGAAATTTAATTCCTGTCTGACTTGTTCGTAGGTGAAACAAGTAGAGGAATACATGGCCTATCGAAAACTACCGAGAGAAATGAGGCAGAGGATCACGGAGTACTTCGAACATCGGTATCAAGGAAAGTTCTTCGATGAGGAACTGATCCTTGGAGAACTGTCGGAAAAATTGAGAGAAGTACGACAGGATTCATATAAAATACTTTATTTAATTGAGACTAAAAATTTAATTGAGATTAAAAATGATATACATATAATATTTTGATAATTGTGAAATTGAAAATCCAAGAAATCTCATCCTTTCTAATTAATGATATTAAACTATTCGCGTGCACTTTTGCATTCAGAATCTTTGCTCTTTCTCTTTTCAACGCATGAATATATATTTATTTTATTTTATAGGCAAATTTTTTTGAGAATTCAAGCAACGTGAATAAATTTACTAATATTCAACATAATATCGGTCTCTAGAAAAAACCTATTTTGAGAAAATATTATATATCGCGAAAATATTTCAAGGAAAGCGGATAGAAAATCTAAGAAATCTTTTATTCCTTCCAATTGATGATATTAATATTCAATGTAGTATCGATTTTTTAGAAGGCATCGAAAAGATTTACCATATTTAGATTAAAGAAAATGCAAATATGTCTATTGAAATCATGCCTCATTTCAGGATGTGATAAACTACAACTGCAGATCGCTGGTGGCGTCCGTGCCCTTTTTCGCCAACGCCGATTCGAATTTCGTCTCGGATGTCGTGACGAAACTCAGATACGAAGTCTTCCAGCCAGGTATCAAATGTCATAAATGCGTTTCGCTAAATAAAACGTCTGGGCGTAATACGAGGAAGAATCTTCTCGTGCGTCGCTCAGGAATCGTGCGTGATATTCAAGTGTGTGACATACTTGCAGGTGATATCATCATTAAGGAGGGTACAATCGGTTCAAAAATGTACTTCATACAAGAAGGCATAGTCGATATCGTGATGGCAAACGGCGAAGTAGCGACCTCGTTATCGGATGGGTCTTACTTCGGTGAAATCTGTCTGTTGACAAACGCGAGAAGGGTGGCGTCGGTCCGAGCGGAGACCTATTGCAATCTCTTCAGCCTCTCGGTGGACCATTTCAACGCCGTATTGGACCAGTATCCCCTAATGCGCAGAACGATGGAGAGTGTTGCCGCCGAGAGGTATAAGCTTTGGTTAGGTTTGTTCTATCGAGTTGGTGTGCTAATAGATGTCAATCATCACTCCCACTCCCATCTACTTTATTTGAGCATTTCGTACTGTCCGACAAAACGGAGATCAGTCATTTGCTGCCTGTGGAAATCATGTCGCTTCAACATACGATTTTCGTATGTGTTTGTTAGAACTCGACGCTTGTTTTACACACACATACACACACATACGTTAATATTTATCAAAAGAAATATTTATCAAAAGAAAAATTTAAAGCGACTTTTGTCGCTCATTAATTTTTTTATGAATTTTGAGCGAGATAGTTGGGGAGTTGGGAAGAATTTGAGACAAATTTATGATAAAAGCGCACTAACTTATGACGCTGCGTTCTGTAAAGCGCATGATGTGCATAATATATTATTTAATTCTTGTTGTTTATCAAATGTGTAAACAGGAATAAAATTACACATCGTGCACATCATGCATTTTACGGAATTTTCAGCTGATACTTATAATGAGTTGAGAGGGTTAAATCCGTTCGAAATATCTTTAATACGATGATATTTCGAATAATCGGAATTCATTTTATATTCACATGCATGAAAGGGAAAATATCCAATATAGTGCATATTTCATGAAATCGGATATTATCCGAGTGAATAAATAACAATTATAATTCAACATCGTGACAAAAGTTTTACACTCTCGACACATTCATTACATGATAATATTCTATTTATAATTTGGCATAACATATTTTACAAATTATTTGAAATATCATTTTTGTCACACGTCCACATACAAACCAATTTTATGCAGACTTGATTATACAAAGAATTGTATTATAAATTTATAAATTATTTTCTCAGTGTTACGAGATTTCCGCTAAAATATTTACAAGCTATAAAAACACACTTGTTAAAAATATTTTCAATAGCAATCATATTTTTATAGTTTGTAAATATTTTATTAATAATTAAAAATAAAAATAAAGTAGCTAAAAATTTCTTAAATAAAAATTGATTATTGAGATTACTATTTTATTTTTTATCCAACAAATAAAAGTCTAGAGTCTATAACGATCGAAACTGGATCTTAAACACTTAAATAATTTTCATGTACATTTATATACCACATATATAGTCATTTAAAACAATTAATTCGGCGCGCAATTCAAAAGACTACTTACTGGTATATAAATTCACATGAAAATTATTTAAGCATCTAAGATTCAGCTTCGATCGTTACAAGCTTTATACTCTTATGTGTTATATATTCACATACGGTCTTAATAGATCATTTATTTTATTATTTGTTTCATATATTCGCATATTATTCAAAATTCCATGATTAGTGTGACAAAAATAAATGATTTTTTTATTAGTTTACTTCATTCGACTACCTTTAGCAGTGCAAGTAGTATCGAAACAAATAATAATGGCTGTTGAGTACAGATAAGCGGCGGGTGTTATAAAGCCACGAAAGGGACGAATCACTGTGCTGCTAAGTGGTTTAGAATTTGATGTGAATAGTAGTCGGTTATGTCCTGTGCGACATTCCCTACGCTTAATCATACTCTTCTTGTAGGTTAAACAAAATTGGGAAGAATCCTAACCTGGTGGCTCATCGCGAGGAAGATCTTGGCAGTGAATCAAAAACGATAAACGCCGTAGTAAATGCGCTCGCGGAGCAGGCCGCGCATGCCAGCGCCAGTGAAGAATCAGTAAGTATACGAATAAATGACATTCGTAAAATTTATAATTAAGCTATGAATATATGCCTTTTTTTATAGCATTTCTTCTCTCAACCAAAAGAAAAAATACATTATTATTCGACATATTTGAATCCTTAATCTTACCGATTGCAACTTATTCTTAATCTGAACAAATAATATAAATAAAATAATATTCTGCAATTTCTCGTATCTTTATAGAAATAAATAGATACATATGCGTGTCATCTTAATAAAATTTGTCATTTCAGGTACATAGTATGGAGCTCAGAACGCTGCCGGCTTGCCTCTTACCCAGACCAAAGTCTGAGAACAATTTCGCGAGCCAAGAACTTACGAGAGAAGGACGGAGGATCTTTCACAAGAGCGACACTTTCCACAAAGATTCGTATCAATGACGACACTCGTTTTACTAGCATATGCAGAGATACTAACGGCTCCATGTTGGAAGAATGATATTCTATTCCACAAGAACTTATCTCATCGATAGGATAACTATGGTGGTTTTGTGCCCGGTGCTAGGGCGATCCTATAGCAGCGGTCTATACATAGATATCGGCCATGCCAGTAGTCCTTTAGCAATCGATTTATAGCGCCTTCTTATATTAATCTGACGGCATTTTCGTCCAGGACCGCAAAACCACCGAAATCGAATCCTATACTCCAACTATGATACAGATTTCCGCGAACAAATAAAATAGTACAATAATGTATAAATACTATTAATGATATATAAAATTTTCATGAAAAAATTTTCATATATCGCAAAATAATTCCGTGATGGAAAGGAAAGGTTTGAAGAATAAAGGAAAAACTTTTACATTTTAGGCCCCTTTATCTTTCAAACTTGATTCGACTCCTTTTATTTAGAAAATGATGACGAAGCAACTCCAAAGAATCGCGAAATTTTAATCTTTTACGAGCACAAGGAAGAAAAAAGAAGAAATATCTGTATCTCGATTGGAGAACATGGAGCCATTTTACGCCGTGTCTCTTCATTGAAAACAATCGCCGCGTCGCATCAAATGCAATATTAAAGATGGATGGACGCAGCGAAGAATGAAGATCTCAAAGACGACGAAGAGCAGGCCTAGAAGTTTATAGAGAATATGTAGCCCACATCGTGGGGAAAAAAATTAGGTATAATCCTAAGTAACAGTGTAACGAGCGTAATTCTCTGTGATTTTGCAAGTTGACGTTTCGCACTTTAGGAAAGAAGAAAAAACCAATATAATCTACGTGAAGAATTAGATTGCTCTTTTTTTTAAAGCAACAACTAACATAGAGAAATCGTCGTAAGATCAGAGTACTCCGATTAAGTTGACGCGATTTATCCTTAGCTTCGTACTGCATTAGAGCCGCGTAAATAAGTGACAAATCGTAATATTCCGTGCGGGGAAAGAAATACAAGAACAAAGGGGAAAGGTTCACATAAGATGGATTAAAAATATCTTATCGGTGAAGGCTCTTTTTCTGATTTCAGACGCGAAATAAGTTTGCGTTCCATGACTCCGCTTGTTTTGATAGATCCTCCTTTATTTTGTTACGTTTCAGTTCATTTTATATTATAATAACATTAAAGCCGCGAGTGATGATTACATATTGCGACTCAATGTCGGATAGACCGTCCTGGTACAGAAATATGATCGGTAAGAAGGAAATTACGGTTGCGCGTTTAAGAATTTGCGGACGAATCCAGAAAAAGAGAGAGAGAGAGAGAGAGAGAGAGAGAGAGAGAGAGAGAGAGTTTGAAATGCGATTATAAGAATTAACCGGTTCTACAAATCCTACCGAGGGCCTGAAGGCTGTGTTTACTTGTTGAGAGTCCTTCGGGCCGCTGTGGTTACATGTCAATGAATGAATTATATGCGTAATGCGAGCAAAGTATCTTTTTATGAAATGAAAACAAGAAAATACGCGATGTACTATAAAAAAGCTATAAATACTATGTAATAAATTATTATTATTGTTACGATTATTACTTGCAATGATTACTACACCACTACCGCATAATTAGGCGACTAAATAAATTACCAAAAAAATGATACAGTTATACACATATATGAAGTATTATGCATAGTGGTTAAATATCGTGTTGCAAGATAACCCTATAATGTTCAGCTTTACGTACGAAATGGTTTGACACCAACTAAACCGATACTTACAAGCAGTTTATACATCATAATCCTCCCGAAGCTTGATCTATTGTATTCCGTTTTAAATAACGTTTTATAAATACCAATATCTTCGAGGCCAATTGAACCATACCGATCGATCTCGCTTTGCGTATTTTATAGACGCTAACCGAAATCAAACAGAATATTTCATTTCAAATACCTCCTAGCATTCGGCTAAAGAAGTTTTTAAAAGATAATTATAATACTATTTAGTTTACACAATTATAAATCCTAATCTGTGCTGCTTTCTTCTTAATCCTGAAGAGCACAAGTATATTTGTAGCATCATGTTACAACATAACATTCCTGAATTTCTATAAAATTACAACAAAACAAACATATTTTTATCAAATTCATTAAAAAGATTATTTTCTTTCCGCACTTTACATATAAAATTAATGAAGTTAACATATTTCTTTTAAATAAAGTATGTTTACGCGGCTGTGCTCTTTAGGATTAAAGGGACGTCCTTTCGATATTAGTAAGCATGCGATCGACCGCAATTATTCGCTTTTATTTTCTCTCAAATTCGAGATTGCGGTGTTCTCTTCTGCGTGAGAAATAAATCGATCATCCTCTATTAAAAATAACGCCCGAATGTTATTTTTATTTGTATGATGACGAGACTCCATTAGCGGGCGCACGATTGAAAAAGAGTGAGCCAATCGTTTTTCTAGTTGACGCGTACTCGTTATCGCGAATACATCAATGTACATATATCTTCACATAAGAGTTTAGACACGCGTTTCATACATATACATATGTAAACATGAACACTTACACACGCGTGCGAGAGGGAGAGAGAGAGAACGAGAGAGAGAGAAAATGAAAAAGAAAAAAGTACCTATTTTTCATGTAAGAGAGACATAGTTTTTTGTCATTATTTATACATCTTCAACACACGTCTCATACTCAATATATATAAATATAAATACTATATAATAGCCACAAGAGTGTAAGGAGAGAGAATGCGTACGAGAGGTCAAAACATTCCAATGGTAGAGTAGTCATAGACCGAATGTCGACGTTTTTATAGTTTAATCTGTACGAACGGTCTAAGATTAATCTGCCGGTTCGGGCCTAAGAGAGTACGCATTAATATATAAATATTATAAATAAATAAATATATATATATAACATTGTTACTGTGCTCCGAGACGAGTGCGAGGGAAAGAACAAAGTAATTGTATACAAAAGAAACAAAGGAAGCTGTACTCTTACTACCACTGCTAACTGATAGACACTATTTAGCCACTGTCTACTTATGTCGATAAAACGATAAAAAAAGAAAAAGAAACTGCAGCAAGGAAGTGCTGTATTAGTACTCTACTCGCATACATATACGAAATATTACGTGTACATAATACCGTACGTAATATGTACGTAAGGAGATACACATCTCTATAGCACACTACAAAAAAGAAAACGAAGGAGAATAATTCTTTAGGATTAAACAGAGAAATCGTGTGACTATTTGAGGCGTGTGAACCTTACTCCATAAACAGACAAGAGTGAGACACTTATTAAATAAAAATAAAAAAGAGGTGAATAGTTTTTGTATTGAGAGTCAAGTCGCGCGTGAACAGCGGAATATATATTGGATCAGACTAGGGGGAGGAGGGCAAGAGGGAGGAGAAATAGATCCAGAAATCGGAAATGGACCCATATAGTGTCTGTACTGGCAATGAATTGAGTAGGAAGCCCGAAATTAAAAAAAAAAAAAGACGAGAAACGGGTCTACATTCGTTGCAAGAAATTAACCGGATAGCGTGCACTGGATTACAAGAGCATTAGATACAATTGTCGTCCGAGGCTGATTAAAGTGCGTCAATTTAGTCGCGATCTAGAGCATGCAGAATGGGATGCTGCGAAGAAAAGGACGAAATCGTAAACGGGTGTTTCAAATCTCACATATCAATCGTTCTGTTGAAAGATGTCGCGAAAGTATTCGCTGGATGCGAGAATTGTTTTTACAGTGCGCTCAGCAAAAACGCTTGACTGGTATAGCGTTTATTGTTCCCCTTTTTTTTTTAGAATATTCAATCTCGCAGTTCACTTAAAGCAGATTTAAGATTTGGACAAAATTTCCACGTATTATATATCTCTCGAATATTCATCGGTAATCTCATTCGTTAAATATCATGCTAAATGAGAACGACTATTTAAATTTATTATCTTTTAATATTATCTTCTCTTCGAAGTAGACTTACTATTTCCGTTTCCGGTTTCAAGGATCAAAAATTGTAAGAACGATCGACAAAGAAACATGCGACTGTCCAAAGCTAAATAAAATGCTATTAGATGATCCGCTGTTAAGTGTTTCTCAATAGTTTTCGCACGGTGACACGGTACTCCCAGAACAATTACAGTTTGCAATAAAAACATATTTTATTCTTATTCCATTATGTGTTGCACTATTAAACATATCTGCAATATATAAAATTATTCCAATTGACCGTTTAAAATTATTTTAACTATATTGACAAATATGAACGTATCATTTGAAGATCCGCTATCATTGTCTGTTTTTCTAGAACTGTTCGAAAATCAAATGTGATTAAAACAACGAAATATGCACACATCAGAGCTCACATACGCGTGTGCGGTAATTCTTGTATAATATTAAATAGAAGTGTGTAATCACGTAGATCTTAACAGTTTCTTGAATGCAATGATGCTAGTACATGCTGCAGTTTTTTTTGTTTTTTTTTTTTAAGAAGCCATAAAACTCCACGATCGAAGAAGTAATAGGTAATCCCTCATCAGAAGTCGCATTAACGGCTATCTCATCGAATTTATATCATATCTGTTTCAATAGTATCTGTTACTACTAATTGGAATTTCATATTATAGAATTTTTAATTTTCATACTTTTTGGGTCTCTTAAAATATCGTGACACTGTGTGAAAGCTAAGGTGGCTTCCTAGCTAGCTGGGAAACCTGCGTGTAGTACGCCTTGTAAAAAAAAAAAAATAAAATGAAGAAAACATTACCCTAGCGTCAATTTTCTACGAAAGAGTTTTCTACAGGGTTCACACCATGAGCGGGAATTCGACGTCGTGCTTATGGTATGAATATGTATGTACGCTGTTGCGGCGCTGATATGAATCTACCGTTTTTTCTATTACACGTTATTGCGTTTGTAATTACGATCGTTTTTTCGAGCGTGCGAAGAAAAGCAGCGGGGAGCATTATCAGTTATAGTGAAAGTTTGCTTGATTGAACGAAGCGATTAGATGAATGAGAAGAAAGAGATACTTCAATGAAATGTGCTTCGATTTTTCTACGCGACTTCGCTTCAGTTTCTTTAGCGATCTAAAGATTTACTTATTTCATAAAATAAAATTTTTCGAAAATTTAGCTGCAAAAATGATACAAAAATTTGGATGAAATACATGGCAAAGTAAGAATGCTGCGATTCTTTATAAATACAGTGTCGGCATCTTTCGCGATACTAATGGTGTAGCTTATAAAACCTATCTTTGATTATTTGAGGATATTAATATTAAAAGAATCCAATATAGTTAGCTTTTTTGTTGAAAATACGTGCAGGATAAATAAATTTATGACAGTTTTATCCAAATTTATACCCAAATTTCAATTCTAATTGCAAGAGCTAATTATTTTCATTAATGCTATGCCATTATTCGCAAAAAATCTGACGTCATAAGAATACAAAGTAATAATAATAAATGAATATGCCGACTACGCTGTTCTACGATGCTGTGCGTATTTCATTAAGGTCAGCTCATGCTGTGAGTAAGCAATAATTAATAGCAAGCATTTAATTAATTCGAACGAGAAAATCAATCAGACCTTCAGCTAATAACGCTTGGTATGTACGAATATTTCAAGCTATCGTACGACATCTCGGAGATGCAGTTGCACCTCGTTAGGCGTCACTCTTTATACCGAGTGGAAGTTAGTAGTCGTATGCGTTCTGGCCGAAGGAACACACACTCGTGCTTTTCGAGATCTAACTTCTTCTCGTTTTGCGATTTACGTAGCAATTTGCAATTCGATATATTTTACTAATGGGATAATTAGGCGTACAAATCTAGATGAAGG
>NW_017259212.1:382057-404823 GCF_001594045.1 Atta colombica | reverse complement strand
ATATTATATATATAAATATATATAAATTCGAATCAAGGTCACACTTCTTTTCTAATGGGGCCGTTGTTTCTTTTTAAAAAAACCGATTCGATCCTAGCCTGGCTATATTATATATATTTAGGGAACCGGCCGACTATACTTTTATAAAGTGTACGAGAAGTATTTCACGAGCGTATTTAGACACGGCACCTTTAAAATATACTTGCCATAACGAATGCCTTAGCAAAATGTTACTGTATAATTGAGATACCGTGGCGGAGAAGGTATAATAAGTAAACATGTCATACGCATGACATACGATACACACAAACATACATACATACAGTGTACACAAGGTCATATACACATACAATAGGCAAATGAGTCAAAAGCCAATGCACATCAAAGAAAAACATAAGTAGAAAAGAATACCTACATTCACCGCGTGCACGCATAAGATATACCGTGATCACGATTGATCGCGATAGATATTATACGTGTAATTAACACATTAACAAAAATAACAGATGGAAGTTGAACAATCACTCTAAAACAGTGTATGTGAGACTTCTCAGAAGCGCGTGAAAATATAAGTAAGGAATGAAGGTGTAAAGTGAGAGTATATATAATAAAATGTATTATATTAAGATTGAATTACTTCTAGTGAATGAAAGAGCGATCATTAATCATGTACATACCATTGATAGCAATACTCAACTTCGCCCGTCCATTTAATTTCTATGTCATACATTTCGCGTATAGGAAAACAAAATTTTATTTCTGTTTTTAAACTCCATAACTCATCTTGTAAAGAGAGTCAACATGAAAATACCATAAACTATTTCTCTTTCTAGTATTTTAGTTTTAAATGTCGCGCCTTGATACATATGCCATATGGAAAAAGAGGAACCGCGGATACTAAAGAAAACAGGACCGAAATTTTTAATGTAAAAGAGAATTTGAAGAAATCTAATTGATTTTGCACACGAATTTTTTTTTATCATAATCGTGAAATAATAATTTTGAATAATTTTGAAATAAAATGAAAAGATTACGAACGATTATTAATTATTTTAATTGCAACGCAAAGTGGTTTTTCATAATTTTCAATTAATTCAATCAAAGTAATCTGTATTCGAAATATTCAAACAAAATTGCGCGCGTATTTTAAATTATATTCTTATCTAGTGGCATTATATTTAATACGAATATATAAATATACGCAATAATTTCTCTGGTTTAGTTCAGTTATCAACATCGCGATCACAATTACACAATTTTTTTCAGGCATGTGGTATTCAACAGATATTAACAATCAATTAAAATGATTTTCCAAATATTCAAATATAAAATTCAAATTCTGACAACACAATCTTCGTATTTTTCGGTATTATCGAATTTATTTCGGTATTACTCTCATCGTTGAAAGAGAAAAACTCGGCCATTTATAAATCAAATTATAAATAATAACATACTATTTAAGATATCATACATTCTGTAGCAATATATTTTATGACACTTATTCAAAAGCGTTCTTGCTTTTTATCTGAAAAAAGAACGTCTTTTTTTTAGTGCATATCGTCACATATTGTGTCCTGCCTGCCGACGAAATTATACATGCATCCGCATACATAATCGTTCGAATAGCGACAAAGCATGACAAGCGCGAATGTATAAACACGTGCAGCATACACAACCAAATACATATACACACGTACATGCATACTCCGAGATTTCATACAGTATCACACTAGCGACTAACTAGTTGAAAAACTAAACTATGATATAAGAAAATGAGAGTAAAAAATATCAAGTATCAAAGGTCAATGGCAAAATAGTTGAAAAATTCTAGCTTCGTGGCGAGGAAAACAATTATTTTCTATGCTATTATTTAATCACTGATAATGTAATCTATGTTAAATATGCCCGCGTGTACGTATACACTGTAATATGTCCACATGTGCTTATAACAAAGCTTTATAAAACTACTATAAATAACAAATATGTAAAACACACGACTGCGATGACTGTATTTCTTATCTAACTAGTAGAGTATATCGAAATATTTCTCGCTGGAGATCATTTTCCGATTGCCGCTATCAAATATCGCATAAAACGAATATGTTACCGATGTATACGGATGCGCGGACAGACGTGTACATATATATAGAATGAATTGCAAATAAAAATATTACAAAGCGACACGCGTTCTACCAGTGAAGTCAATCGCGATAATCATATAAGTAGCGGAGAGAACAATTTCAAAGTGAAACAAGTATTAAGGTTAATCACGTAGTAGGGAAAAAGTAACGACTCTATGCTGAAGTCGGCGAAAATAAGGCAAACGTTTGTATATTTCGTCAATAGATTTCCACACGCATTACGCGACTAAATGTCTACAAATACATTTACTCTAATTTTTCTCGGTTGCGATGAGTTACTGGCGAGTGTCATAATTAGGATTTCAATCAGCGTGAAATATATTCGTTATGCAGCATTAGTCCGCCAAATCAGCATTGCGATAAATATTTTGCAGAGTTTATGTTACTGCATAATAGGAAGTAAATGCGAAAGGAATGCATCAAATGAAATGTAATTAAAAGGATCTACCTAACAGTTTCCTTGCGTACCGCAAAATATGATGTTCGTATTTATAAAAATTTAAAGAATAGAGTTTCTGGAATTGTTCTTATTTCTAGACGGCACTTGTATGCTGATAAAAAATGTTAACTTTACTTTCGTAATAATCATTAATGAACAGATATTAATATAATTTAGTGCCTTCGCTGCTATTTATTCTAAGAATAAATACTTTGGTGCAATTATAGTATTGCCTGTTCAAAAAACTGATTTCTCCTCCATCCTATGACTCATGTAAATGTGACTGTATTATACTGTATTACAATTTTGTGCGTAGTTTTTTCTACAAGAAATAGTGAAAATATAGAAGGATCTTTATTTTCCGTAGCAGAACAGAAGCGCGCGAGATAAATGACTAATAATAATACATGATTAATATATGAAGATTTAATGTAAAATTGTCATCAATTACTTCTTCTAATTTTATTCAATAACGCAACTAAAAAAATACATTTGAAATTTGAATATTAATAAATGCTCTAAAATCTAGATGTATATACTTGGATTTAACATGCATATGAAACTATAAAACAAATAATTACAAATATTTTAATTGCTTAAATTGCATTATATTTTCACACATCTGTTTTCTTATTCATTAAAATACAAATTGTATGTATAATCATGTGTCTCGAGTTTGAATTATAAAAAAGTTTTAAAATACAAAGAAGATGCATCTAAGTATTTTCATTAAAAATTTGGTGACAAATATGCAGTATTTCATGTGAAACAATTAATTCAGAATATTTCCGCGCATATTTCATTTCTTCATATTTATTATTAAATTCGTCGTAGAAAAGGAGACGTCAAAGCTCGCAATCAATATATATGTATAATACGATACTTGTTATAACAGCGATTATAATCACAAAGATGCCGATATTGCATTGCGGAACATCATGAAAAATATGATGTCGGTTCCAGGTTCTTTTTTACTTTAAGTTTACTACATACCATTAAAATTGTGCATATAATTACAGTGTGTATATAATTACTGCTGTTACATTTCAAAGCATATACATCAATTTTAAGATTTTCTTGCTTAAGTAAAAGAAGAGGCAGATATCGACTTCCATTAGACATTATATTTATGAAGACATTATATTTACGTTATGTTATACCAAGAATTCTTTTACAAGAATTATTTAAATCTGAATTTAATTGCATTGCTCTCGAAATAGCAGAATTTTCTTGGCGAACTGATAGTACCTTAAATTACGATTGCTTTTCTGCGCGTTGAGAAATGTTTCATTAATTCAAGTTTGTCTTTTTTCGAACAGCATCGTTTGCTGAGGACCATACATTCACATGTTAAAAACTTGATAAATTTTATCAAAATCGAGTTAAAAATAATAAAATGTAATATCATATAAAAGATTAGAATCATACAGAAAATATTAGCCTTTTAAGATCTTTGCTATCTTTGAGATAGTTCTATGTAAAATGTATTATGTTGAAATGTCTTTTATGAATTTATTTAATTTTATTCATCTGGAATTTCTACTCTATATAAAATTTATTTCATAAATCAGTTATTATTTATGTGATAATAAATAATAAATCAAGTTAGGTAAAAATTATATCTTATCCAATTGAATCCATGGTCTTTAGATTACGAAGCTCAAGCAGTCTTATAGTCCTATCAAAAACGAGTCGAAGTCACTCCAGATAAGAATTCAGTGATCGATCGCGACCTTTATAAAACCGAGATTGCTAAGCGTACGATTTAAAGCTTCGGAAATGAGAGTGTCGAATATTGCGTGTATTAGTGAGCGATATTCAAACGAAGACAACTACTGTGACGGTAACGACGACGACAACGGCGATGACGATGACAAGAATGAAAATGTCAAAACTAGTTTATTGTAAATTATGCTCACGAGAAACGAGAACGAATGGGAATTGAGTACCTATGTACATTGAATATATATATGGGTATATATCCGCGTGTACAGTTGAAGCCCAATGTAATATGTAAATAAGCCAAGCGGACAATACATGAAAGAGAGAAAGAAAGCGAGAGCGAGCGAGCGAGCGAGCGAGCGAGAGAGAGAGAGAGAGAGAGAGAGAGAGAGAGAGAGAGAGTGATGATGTGTGTGATAATGAAAAATATAAGAGAGAGACCGAATGATCGTGCATTACAATAAACGTAGACGCCGACGGAGTTCGCAAAGGAGAAAGCTTTCAATGCCAGGCACACAAATAAGATTAATTAACTCGCTGTTAACAAGTGTCGTGACGAATGATCATTGATTGATGATGTAGAGTAATAATGCCAACCTCTCGTCAAGTCTCGGGCGAGACTTTTCTCCACGTGCGAACGAGCCGGTCCTGTTGATGATGGATTAAAAAAAGAAGTAATATAATAAAAAAAACTTTATTACAGTCACTTAAAGAAAGAATTGAATGATCGTATGCACAAACAAAAAGTAAGCGACCAGCTACTAATCGATAGGCTTTAAAGCAATCTCGATTAATTAATGCAAGTATACAAGGTGTCTCGAAATTTGCGAATCAAAATCGATACCATAATCGAAAAATTTTTTTTATTAACAAAAAATGATGTGCGCCGTGATATTCGCCTTATAGTGCTAATCCTTAAACTAGTTAATATATATAAATAACATAAGACACGAAATAATAAAGCCGTAGTTATTTACATCTCGAAAACTTGGAATTGCTCAAAAATTGCTGCTCGGAATGAAAAATGGCAAATAAGTTTTTAATTTTTTTTTTAAAACTCTCTTGATATGGTATTTTGATTCGTCAATTTTGAAACATCCTGTATATCAATGTCGCAGACATTGCATCAGAGCGATGAAATTGCCGTCAACTGCTCCGCTAAAATATCGTATCGCATCTCAAAAATAATTTTAAAAAAGGAAGAAAATTTGAATTCCTACCGATGGGCGCACACTCCACAGTATTTCATTACGAGCTCAACCTACGAAATGCAAAGCGCGATAGCCAATATTTTAACAGAATTTTCACGTCTTGCCGCTGCTCTCTTCAGTCTTAATCAATCAACAGCGAAGGAGTTTATCGATTTTATAATGTAGGTACCTTAAATACGTAGGAGTTATATATACTATTGCGACACGTAATCAGTCGAGTCCTATATATAGGACGCGGCCGAGACATAGCGGGCATATACAACAAAGTAATAGGTACCTGTAATGAAATGACTGTATACATATGTATCGAAGAGAGAATTATATCGTATGTAATCGTTGATGACGTTAAATGCACACTGGTCGTAGTGATGATATTTTTTATCGAAAAGTGCTCAGCGAAGTCTACTGACCCATATTGACTCACTCACTGACTCGCTCACTCACTCTGTCACTCCGATCACTCACTATCCACTCTCACTACAGTATATATGTTACGAATATGTGCTTTATATAGTTTAACAAAATAAATTATTTCAAAAATTTATATAGTCTAATGCCTCCCATTTCCAGTGTGAATGTTTTCTGTTCGTGTCTACATATAAATTCTTTTATTTCAATAAAGCTATTATTATTATTATTATTATTTAAGATGCATGCAATATGCAATATATGATAATATATATTTCATAAAAAAAAATTAAAAAATTATAGATTTATATAAATTTTTTAAGAAAGTAAAACAATAACAATTGCCTTGATATCAATTTTAATTCAATAATTATATCATATCAATATTATAAAAGTACATGAAAAAAATTAGATAAAGTAACAAAAACTTTATATTGTTTTTTTTTATCTTGTCAGTTAGTCAGTGAATTTTGTGTATAACATATTGCTGCATCAATTACCATCAACAAAGTTTAACACTTTTGATATATTTTTTATATATTACATCAATATAATTATATTACATTGTACATTATCTAAGAATATCTTTTATATACAATGCTAAATAGAACTTAAGGAATAAGCAAGTCTGTTATCACTTTCGCTTCTTGTATCTCGAGGATATTTTTTTGATCGCGAATTATCTCCAACTCGTGTATCAAAGCCTTCGCAGCCTCAACGCAATCATCTGTCTCCTCCGCAACAGATACATCCGGAAATTCATCTTGTAGAAGATGCAATATTATATTCAGCTGATTGACAGATCTGCAATCGTATCATTGATAATGTAAATCTATCTTCCATCATCGCAACACATTTTATCGCAAATCGGTTGAAGAGAGCGCAGATCCGCTCGTCAACGATCCATTACCTGGCAAAGATCCTGATATTCGCTTTGTTGACATCAATCGATTGTATCTCGACCAAACAATACATCAGACAACCATGTTCTTTCACCAAGAAAACATTGTCCCAAACTTTTGTAAAGGTTCTTGCGATCAAGAAACGAAAGAATTTATTGCCGAACCCGTTTCGATCATCTTGATTGTCTGTCTGAATATTAAAGATTTTCTCTATGGTAGATGTGCTTTTCAAGGCTAATATCGCACTGCGTCCGTTTTCATTTAAAAATCTTATACATGAACTATTGATCGTTTCGTCGATGGAGAGCTCAGTGGTTGGCAGAGGGATTTGGAATTGTGTCTCATCGATCTCGTATGAGATTATACCCCAGCACTTGATGACAGGCTCCTGATCGAACGTTGGTAGATCGAGCACCATTGTCGCCACAACGGCTCCGGGATGGATCCAGTTGATTTTTTCCGAATGGAAAAAATGTCCTTCTTTTAATTTCCAGAACATCGACTCGCCGAAAATCTCTTCGTCCGGTGTGGATAACACGTATGGATAATATCTGGGGTTAAGCAACGTGCTACAAAGAAAATTTACATAACCATATTTCTACGCTAACGATCACATCTAAGAGTTCCTCTTTATCAATATATAGTTTTCAATTAATCATATGCATATTAATAAAATATCTTGTTGCTGCTTCTAAATAATATAAAGTTTACAATGAATAAATTATAATTTAACAAATATTTATTAAACAATAAGCTCTTATTGTAAAAATATTTATTATTTTTACAGAATTTAGTTTTTAATGACGATCTAAAATATAATAATCTAAATAAAAATTATAAAGTATTAATATTATAAAGTATAATTTGTAGAAAATTTAATGTTGATAAGTGTCTACATAAACTTTTAAATTATCATCACATTATAGAATATAAAATGCATAAAATATAAACAATAATAAAAAAATTTATTTTAGAACATTCGATTTTAATTCTCAAAAATGTTTATTCTATATGTAATTAAATTATGATAATAAATAATGGTTGCATCGCGTGATGTGATGTCATAATCTGTTGGGTGAAATTCCAGGGAAGGAGATGTCTCGAGCTTTCTACGAGAAATATGCAAATATTGACGTTAGATAAAGCAGGTGTGTCATGAATTAGATGTTCGCTGAACTACATAAAAAAGATAATAATAATTTTGTTGAGATATTTAAAAATTTAGCTAGACACAGATTACAGATCTGAAAATAATTTTGGATAAAATAATTATGTAGGATGCTAAAAACTTAGTTACTAAAATGTTAAAATTTATTGCAGCGTATTCATCATGTTTACAATTCCCACATAATTATTTTGATGGTTCAATAAAATTAATTTCAGATTTGTATATACAACTAAATTTTTTAATATTTCAACAAAATCATTTATTCCATGTAAGCATTTAAGAATAAAATGAAACTAAATCAGCAAAATCTCTTAATTAAAATTCATTGTTGTGCCACATGATAGATATTTGCCTCATTTAATAATGATGCATGACGTTGATACATGACTTGTGTATGTGTAATGGATACTTATGCATTCATTAATGCGTGAAAATCCCTGATGTTACGTAACATATGTGATGTATGCATATTGAATATAGCATGAATGCAGATCGATGTGAGCTAATCGAAGCGACAAACAGCTTGCATTTTAATTAATCATGTTTGAATATCAATTCTTGGTTTGAATATCAATCATTGAAAAAGAATGGTAAAAGTAATACGTCGTATTCAACAGATTCATTGTTCGAACAGATTGAGATATCAATACGAGAATAATCGAAGACAAACTACCATTGGACTTACAGAAAGAAAATAAATCGTCTCAACTTCCGCCATTCAGACAATTCAGACTTAATCTTACTTCTTTGTTTACTCGATTTGCGCTTCCTACAGAATATATAAAGATTTAAAATCTTGACACATATTCGGTCCTATAAGATATAATATTAAAATCTTAATATTTTTCAATTATCTTGGTAATTTCCGTATTACTTTGATATATTTTAGATACTATTATCATATAAAAAATAATTACGAATAAAACAATTATAAATGTTTTTTTTCCAAAAGAAATCAGGTCACGCACAGATAACACAGTTGGCGGATATGCACACGCGAATCGACCTTGAATGCAACGCTTACATCGACATTATCCATGCAAATCGACCCGCGAACAAAGATACTAATCGCGATGTTCCTGCAAAAGTATAATAACGCGATATCAACAGTGATGAAATAATTTTATTATGCAAATTGCAACTAAAGAGAATGCTAATATAATATAATTTGCAAAATTATTTACTTTTTTTTCTTTTCATAAAATTCAAATTGCGACGTTTTATACATTCCCTTTTCTCTTATGCACTATATGTTTTCCTTTCGTTTTAACAACATATTTAAAGCAACTCAAAGCGCGAAATTAAGAATCAATTAATTAGATATTTCTTCAAATTAATATGTCTAAAAAATAAACATTAATAAGTTGATAAACATACAGGCGAGAAAGAAGTTTCTCCGATTTCATTATTTTTCGTTGCAATCTTATACTCTAATCTACTTTTCAGTGCTTTCTAAATTGAGATATTGTATCGCAACAGAAGTTTGGTCGAAGAAGTCTACTGCCGACGTCTCGACGCAATCTGGTATAGCTATTTTCACCTCATCACCACTGAAGGAGTCGCTAAAAATTTCTTCAAGTGAAAAGCCAACGGAAGTGGGTGAAGGAATTTCAAGCGCCACAACAATTCAACAGCGATGATGAGGCGAAGACAGTCGTACGAAATCAGGTCAAAAAAATAAAAGCAGATTGTTCTAACCAACGAATAAAAAGATTACATCAACAATTCTTTCATTTATAGCTTTAATATTTATTTTTTTTTATTTTTTGCATTTTATTCTTCTTTTCTATATTTCAATACGAATTGAAATGCAAATAATAAAAACAAATGTCGGAAATAAAATTAAATATAATGTACAATTATTAATAATGCAAAAATGTAATTCATATTATTTCTAATAAAATTATAAAATTATTTTAAACATTCATTAAACTCACATCCAAGAAGAAAAAAATATTAATTGCATTCGTATAATTGAGATGCAATATTTCAGATCAATGGTCAGTTTTTCACAATGCAAGTAATTACAATATCTTGAAAATAGCGATTGTCATCATAGCGTGATCGACGCGAATCACCAGTTATGATTAAGTCTCAATAATTGTATGTGATCGATCTCCGAGAAGGTGCTCATGGTACCTCGCAAGTCGCGGCGCGTTTGCGCGAGAAACGTCCAGCGATAAATCGACCCGCGAAAAAATCAACCAATGAACAGAAGGAGGCAAACCACAGGTCTGGCTTTGAGTATTTACACCCTGATACAAGATTATATATTTATTATTCTCATATTCATATAGCACTCAGATGCATTCTTATCTTATTTAATCTTACTGTATATATTTATCTTACTATATATATTTTATTATTAATATAGAATTTGAACTATTTTCATTCGTACATAAAATGACGCGGAAAAAGTGTATACGCGTATATACTAATTAATTTATAACGAATAAATATTCTGTTGTTTTTGTATATACGTAAGTACATATTCGCTTCTACGATATACGTCAAGAATTTGATAACATTACCTTAAAAAAAAAATCAACTTTTCTTTAAATTTGATTCCTCAATTTTGAGTTAGGAAAATATTTAGATTAATTTCTTCAAATTTTGTAAAAAGACAGCGAGTATCAAAATCAGAGTGTTTCACATACTCCAAGTTTCGATAGTACAAAAATCAAAAGCATCGCGCCTACTAGAGTACCCTACGAAACCGGCCCTGGTGGGACGGGTCGGGCGGTAGCGTCGAGGCGCTCATGAAACGGGCCGGTCGGTCGGTCTCAGTGATCTGCACGATGCCGCCGTGATCGTACGGCATCGTACTTTTCCTGGTGACACGCGGTACGCATCACGTGGCACCACACACTGCGTCCGCGCGCTCCTGGCCTCCTGCGGTGCGACCACGTCTGACATCCCTCGCACCGACGCGTTGCACCGACCCGGGGGAGAAACGACGCCCGCCGACGACACCCGCACGCGACAACAAATGCGTCAGTGATTTCGTCGTTGGATATATGCCCGGAGAAGGTATACACGATCGACCTGGACAGGTCTCCTCGGTGGTATCGTGACCCTTGCGCGCAAATCCCGGGATTAGAAAGGCCACCCGCTGACCTCGTAAACCCGTGACACAGCTGTACACAACCATTTTTCCATGATTGCGAGACTGATCGTCATCCAGGAAACGCTGTTTTTCGCGATAATGTCACGGGGATACAATGAAGATAAAACTAACGTAATGTCGAATCGCGTGTACGAACGATAAGATTATTTATTACATTAGACCAAGTGAAAATTATCACGACAGTTCGTGACCGTTTTCGCAGCAACCCCAGGATTTTAAAGATTCGTGATATCTCACTGAAATCTCGTAGCATTAATATCAATCATAATTAAACGAATATTTTCTTCTAACATATATTATTATCAATAACTAGAATCCATAAGCCATAAACTAGAATCATAAAAGAATTAAAAAGTTAAATTGTAGTTAGAATGAATCGTTAATAAAATTACACTTTTAAGCATGTATCGCCATAAATTGAAAGTATACGTTGAAATAAAATTATGTATTACAAGGAACGTAAATGCTATAAAAACTAAAAGAAAAAAAGATAGAAAGATCTTCGATTGTCATTTGTTCAAGAAATATAATTAATGTTAGCGATATATTACACTACGGTAACACTGAATATTATACATGAAATACATAACCTTGTATTTCCTAAAGAAAAATAAGTATTTAAGTTCATAAAAGTGATATCACCAATCAAATCATTATATCTATATCATCGTTGCTTCGTATAACATATTTTACTATTAGGAAAATATTCTCATATATTTCGAGTATGTAACTCGAAAAATTTTTATATATCTAATTTGAGTATGTAACTCGAAATTAGTATCTCAAATTTAAAGGTACTACACGATACATATTTAAAAATCTAAGCTTAACAGCTTCAAAATGATTAATCATAATTCAGCTGATTTATTTTCTTTCGGTCTTAGAAAGAAGTGAAATTACACCGATAATACAGGTTAACTAATTGCACATTAGATATTCTCATTATCTCTTTGTTCATAGTATACATAGTTCTATTCATAGAGAAGCAGAAATGAACTAATCGAGTCCACTTAAATTAAGGTCAAAATTAATTGACATTAGAAAGAGTGAAATCTTATTTGCAATTTGATTCTTTTAATATCTCTTGCTACTTATCATCAACAAATATGACTTCAAGGCTTTAATTCTAATAAATCAATCCTTGAAAAAGAACAATTACAAAAGTAGATCCCGACATTTCTGTAAAACATTTGTCTTAACACCGAGACACTATTGTGTCTCCAAATGCGCACGTAGAGTCACGCATATTTTATAATACAAACATCAGGACTTACTTTTAATAATAAAATCACTTAATACAATTGCTTAGAAATTTGTTTTTGATTTTGTTAATTCACCGCTTATACGCATAAATATGCTTTGTAAGCAAATATTATTTCAACCTGATTTACAAATAATATTATCATAATTATTTACAGTAGGTAACAACTTTGCTCTTTAATAATTTTAATGTTATTCATTGCTATCTTATAGTTTAATAATTTATTAAGACTTATTGAGATCCTTCAATTATCAGCTAATTCTTTCTAAAAATATCAACACTTTTTTCATATTGAATTACTTCAAATCTTCCAAATTATTATCTTTTATATACAAAATTTTAATCAAATGATAATAAGTTAATACTTGAGTCAACATCTGCGAATGTCACATGCCTTAAGTAATAAGTTCTTATTCCGCGTACACAATGCAAATGTAATCGTGAATTACAAATAAACGGTTCCATTCAAGTCGAGATCAAAGATCGTTCCCTTCGCTGTGAGAGCCAACCGTTTCTCTCATCATGGATCTCACGGAAAATATAAGTCACATGCACATGGAATCGCCTAGGCTTATATAATCTGATGCTGAAATCCTGACATTAGTATGAATCCGTTTTGCATTGTTGCATGCGAAGATGACTTACACAGAAAAAAGTTTTTGATATTTATGATTATGATTACATGTTACCATAATTATGATTATTACTATAATGTTATCCTGTTAAAAACATGCAATTTTTCTATACATTTATCCAGTATCTTATTATCTAGTATTATTGTATTTACTGTATATTTTCATTAGTTATAACAATATTGCGTAGACAAGGAAGTAGACAAGGACTTGATAAAGTTTTATTTAGCTGAAACAAGTTTTCTGGAGTGAAAAATATGTGCAATTTGTGTAGACACCTGTTCAGTTATTGTTTAAAACTCTAAAATTAATAGATTATTATTAAATGAAATGTGTAGTCTATTGTTTTTGTTAATAAATGAGTTCAGATTTTACGCGTCTTTTGTGCGCAATAAATGCAAACAAAGCGTTTACATCTTGATTGGGATCTTAAATAGTTTTATTCATCAGTTACTTTTTAAACAGAGTTAATATAACTGCTCAAAAAATAAAATTTTTTCTAGGGTTAGTAATGATAACTATATATATATAATTTTATCTACGAATATATATATATATATATATATAGAGAGAGAGAGAGAGAGAGAGAGAGAGAGAATCACTCTAAAATAACTATAAATTGCAGTGATGCAAGTAACTATTTTTATAACAAACTACAATTTATAATTATTTTCATGCCAGCTATATACATACATATATTTGTTGATAAAATTAAACATATAATTATTATTACTAAGTAATGACTATAATTTATTAATTATAGTTATAGAAACAAGAAAAAATTCTAGTTGAAAATAAACGAATCAAAAGATTTTGATTATATCAATCAGAATTCTGATTATCTCAACTAGAATTACAATAGATTCAATCAGAAAATTATGATTTGTCTATTTTCAACCAGAACTCCAATTAATGCAATCATTCTTTTTCTATTTATTATACATAAATATATATATATAATATTTTGTTTATGTTTAATCACACTAATATTACGCAAAGAATAAATTTGAATAAATTTTCTCTGGTGTCATGGAAGCAGGAAAAATATATTTTACTGATTGCATCAACTAGTAGAATAGAGTTACGTAAAGATTATGTGACTGCAGATAAATAGCACAATAGATTATCTGAACAGTATGAAAACGGAAAGAAGTCATTTTTTATTTGTTTTAAAGACTGACCGATTGATATCTGTAGCTATGATATTGTAATCGATATAGCGAACACATTTGCTATGTGTAATATAATCCATACATAAAGGAATAGTACAGAAAATAATTACATTACTTGAACTATATTAATAATTACACAGAAATGCAATTGTAATTATTTCTGTATGTTGTTTTTATATCTATATCTTACCTATGTATCATTATAAAAATAACAATTTTTTTTTAATTAATAAAAAAGTAGCATCTATAATTTATTATATTTATTATATGTACAGCACTGGTAAGTGCCACTCCTGTGAACTATCTCTGAAATACGCTTATTTTATAAAGCCTAATGGAATTCGATCATCCTTTTAGCGCAATACTTTCATGAAAAAATTCGTATACGTCCTACTCAATCCTTTTCGCAACTGTGCAATTTTTCTTTCTGACTCTTTTTACCTGTCAAGCACAACGCGAACAATACATCAACGCGAAACTTGTTTCGAAAAAAGCGAGATTTATAATAGCCTCTTAATTCGCTTTATTCGATAATTACACATTTCTCTACGATTGTTTTTTTAACATGAAACTTTGTTTCGACGCAAGCAATAATTACTAGGAATATACCGGATATCTGGAAAGTATTTTTATTTATTCGATATTATCAGGCACTTTTTTACTATTCGACCGGATAGCCGGATATATCTGGGAATATATCCGGTTGAAATCATTACCATTATTTAATATCATTAAATTGTTGATTTTTTCTTATGCAAATATTTTAGAAATAAGTATGCATATTTATGATATTGTAATATGTTATACATTAATGCAAAACACAATCTTTTTCTCTATAGATTTTTTTTTTAGAAGACACTTTCTCCAAATCTGGTCGGATATCCGGAAAATGTTTGATATCCGATTCAAAAAAATCGCCTTCTCGGATATTCAAACGGATATCCGATGTTACATTCTGTCCGGATATTCGATATCCGGTATCCGGTAATTTTACGATCTGGTGCATCCCTAATAATTACATTTAATTGTACATTAAAGTATTGATTAAGGATCAGGTTTTTTATTATTAAGATCTTGTTTTTTAAATATTCTTCTCCTGACTACAAATTATTATCCTCCATATGTATTTTCATTATGTAATATCAATCTCGAGCTTCCTTCTCACGATGACTAACTAATCCAACATTCCTACGTATCAGATGGTGCTCCATTGTAGCGGTTCGCATAACTCGACGAATGGAATACAATAACGAATCTCGATAAATCTGCCAGTCGACAAGTAACCAGACACACAATTACGCGAACGTCGAGAAAATCAACTCTGAGTGGGATCATCCACGCCGACGTTACCGCTGACATACTGACCGTGAGAATTTCTGCAGCGCGCGAATGCTTATCGCGTGGATGCGGTCACATTTCCGCGGCTCCATGGCTGCTTGGCACGCAAATACTCGCGATCTCGATACACAGACAAACACATACCGACACCGGGAAATGCGAAACTGATTATCCATTCGAAGGCGCGCCTCCTTCTTCTCACACCGTTTATAGCATTCCGCGAATAAACACAACGCTCTTATATCTCCTAATTTTCTTCACTGATCTAATTATTGTCATATATATACATCTGAGTCTTCGACTTGATTATTCTTGAGTCGTTACGCGTGTCTCGATCTTTATATGTAAGCTAATCGTTATACTAAAATTAAGGACCTCTCTCATCAATTTTTCGTTAACTTAATTCAGGATTATCTCGCAAAAATGCCAATAGTTCAATGAATTACAACTTTACCTCTCTCTCTTTCTTTCTGAGATAAACTGTGACCAATTCTCACATTGTCAATCGTAATGATTGAATTAACCATCGATTCGAAATTGATAAAAAAGACCGCATTTTTCATTTTCTGATTAACTTGTAATTAGACTTAATCCTTAAAAATTTTTTCGATAGGGTATATCCGAATTTTTTTTCAAATGCTTTTTCAGTTGTTTATTAATTGTTTGTTAACCTTTTATTTAATTTTATCAAGTTTATTAATTTTATTAACCTTCAATTACTGTACAGGAGTATGATATATCCAGAACGTTTGAAAATTGCGCAGCATTTGTAGAAACCGGAAAATGAGATACTAGATATAGGAGAAAAAAAAGTTAAGTGTTCAACGTATACTTTCTCATACCTAGTATCATCAGTTCGTAAAAACAAAATAAAAAACGATAACAACCTACTTTTTCTATAAAAAAAATCGTGTTTTAAAAAAAATTTCACTCGTCAAAATAAATATATTTGCCCACATGTTAAATATTTTGACACATGTTCGTCTAATTAAAATATACACCTTCAATTGCAAATGTGTAAATAAAGAAACTAAAGTTCATTTCATTAATTTCTTTATTTCTATCTCTATATTAATAATTAATTTTTTGAAGAATTATTGTTATTTATTATTAATAATTAATAATTTTATGATTAATAATTTTTTGAAAAAAGTATTCTTCGTGATTTTTTCATAATAACAGTTCGAAAAATTGACTTTTATTTATTTATTATTAAACATCTTTTATAATTGACAATTTTCGGCAATTTTACTTATACAAAATTCTTCTTTAGATCTTCTAAAATGAAGATTTTACATATTTACTTTAATCAATGCATTTTACCAAAAATTAGAGATACTTGAATATTGACGGGGAGTGTGCTATACTCCCGTATAGTAATGAAAGTAAAAATAACTGAGGGTTAATAATATGATACAGACATTTGACTGGTATCGTTATATTTCTTAATTGCCTGGCATTTCGATTAGTGAAAAAAATTTACAATATTTATTTTTACTGGATATAGATCTCATATTGGCAGAAATACAATTATTCATTCCGTTATTATAGATCCTAAGTTGAAATATAGTTACGATTTTTTATGGAAATAAGTAAAAATTTTAGATATGGAACGGAATTATAACAAACAGTTAATATCCGAGATGAATAATATCAAAATAACAGCAGCAATTTAAAAACAAATACCGAACTGCTAAACCAAATTATAGCAAGCCTTAATTTGTTTTTATCTTTGACAACAAATATGACTTTGAACAACATAATCCGTTATAACGAATTTGACTCTTTTTTATTGTTCGATTTTATTGTTCGAATACCATCAGAATATACATCCCGTTTATCTGATTTTAAATGATTGTAACATCATTTAATTTTTTAAATTATTGACTTTCTATCAATTATTTTATAACACAGATTAGCAGTTTATACGTCTGTTGCGATTTCTGTTCTAGTAAATCAATTTATATTATCTTTCTCATTTTTCTTTAATTTTATTGATTTCGATGCATTTCATTTTTAAGGCACTCAATACTTTCCATCCAGCCTTGCAACTAGTATGGGAAATATCTCTTTTAAGAGGAATTGTTGACTTGATTCAGAGACTATAACATGGACAATGCATATCTTTATTTTCATAAAAGTACGTAATACAAGCATTTAGTTTCTAGTGAGTTTGATGTTTCATCTCTGAAGAAAGTTAGAAGACTAATCGAAGCGTATGATTTTTAGTCTTAGTGAAGAATGTATAATTAACATTCGTTTTTTTCTTTTTTTAATAAATTTTTTAAATAAATTTCTTAAATAAATTTCTTTAATATTTTAAGATTGCAAGATTTCTTTAAATTTAAATATTAGCGCAGGATTTTCAGCATTTATTCTTTCTTGATCGAATTTTTATTATTATTATTTTAATTTTTACGAAAGTTATAAGCAATCAAATTGAATAGGATATAAATCAGTGTTTTGTTCTCATTGTAGTAATTGTAGTGGCCTTTAAAAGTTAATGTAAAAATAGTATTTTTTACTATGGTTAATTACTAAACTGACAATTTTATAGTATAATTTTTAAAGTTACAATCACAAAACCATCACTTCAGAAAAATACAATTTTTACATTATTGTCAGATTAAATGAAGTTAAACCTAACTAATAAGTTAACCAGAAAATTAAAAACCGGGTTTAAGAAATGCTACGGAAAAAATTTGTGTATTTTAGAAAAATAATTCTTTTTTTAATCGAACCCAAATATTGTAAAGTTTGTGTTTTTTGTTGATCAAACTATCGATGTACGGAACAAACGTCTATTCGTCACAAGTGTGTCTTTGTAATCTTTCCATGTGGAAAATTAGAATAAATAAAATGTATGTCAATACAATGAGAATTGCTTATAGAATTATAAAAGAAGTTTATAATTGATTGAACTAAATGATCATGTCGAATGTCAGAACGCGTCGCACGAAGATGTAATAGTATATTTGTAATCATCTTGCTAAGCTTCCTTGTCAAAGCAAAAAGCATATATACACATTACACAATATCACGAAACAAACCGAGCCATTAATTCTGTTGTCTCTATCTCGCTGTGAAATAAAGATTATTTACATTACCGAATTTAAACGGTATTTTTTGCCGTGCTAATACAAACAATGGTACGAGTGTCGTCATCAGACATAAGAGCTATAAATCACGGACTACTAAATAATTTCTGATCGAAGCATAATAGCTGCAATATCTTGTTGCATTTATGTTCGTGCTCATGGTTCGTTTATCACCTAATCTCGAATGTCCTAGTTAACGAGATTCGAAGTATCAATGTCGCGAGCGAGCAACGGACAATGCAATTAACGTAATGGGGGATCAGCAATTAACTCGTGGATCAGCATTAATTACACTATTCATTGCATAAGAAACATCGTATATAATGGTGTTATGAATGTATTTCAGTCCGATATGAGTATAGACGGAAACACGTTCTCCGGGAGAAGATGACCCCACGTCGTCGCGTCTTGGCAGGAATTCGTCGTGCTATTTTTGCCGCTGGTGTCCTGGCACTTATTGTCCTGGCATTGTCAGGCCAGGATGGCACTAACACTCTGCAGCACGGGAATTCGCTGGAGGTGAGTTATTTTTTACAGAAATGTTATCAGCGATATTTCAAGGATCTTTAATATTTTAAAAATCTGCATCACGTTGTTTCAAATAATGCAAGTACAATTTATGGAACTCGAAAGCCGAACTATCGTGAATTATTTAACATCAGCATGTTTTATTCAATAACTTGAATAGCATTTTCCAGAATCATTTAAAGTTTCATATTCAAGTATAACCGAACTCGTCAATTTTCAACATTATACACAAAAAAACACTACTATGTATAATCTCAATTTTAATTCTGCTGGTAATTGCGTGTTGGATTCTATTTTTAAGCAATCATTTAAGTAAATATTTATCTCAATTAACGTGTTATAAAAGTGTTATTTCAAGAAGAAATATTAGTCATTCTTAACATAACAAAAGTTCGCGTAAAAAAAAGAATTGATTTTGAAAAAACGCAGAGTTCTGTACTAACTTCCAACCGGCTTCCTAGGAGACCGAAAACGTTTGCCTTACATAAAGCACAACGACCATAGATTGGCACATTTCCAGGCGCAATGCGGTACGTGGATCAGTACCCGCCTAATATGGCCTATTTAAATACCCGAAAAAGTAGTTAAAGTTACCTCTATACGGAAGAACGATTTTGTTAAAGTATCTAAAATTCTAAATACAAAATCTGAAAATGATTTTCTTATTAAAATAACTATGTAGGATGCTCAAATTGCTAAAACGTCAAAATTTTTTGCAGCATTGTTCATTATACTTCAGATTCTTTCATTAATATTTTGATGGTCCAAATTATTTTCAAATCTATTACAGTCAAATTTTTAGATACCTCAATAAAATAAAATAAAATCATTCCTGATATGTAAACATAATCATTTCGCGATTGTCGGGAACGAATATATGTATATCCATTAAATCTTTCGATATGAGATTCATCAGATAAATAAATGTATGTGATACAATTTAATAGAAATATGTTATCATCAATTTAAATGTATGTATGTTATCACAACAATAAACTCTTTCATGAATAGATTTCAGTTTGGAGAGTGGAAGCACCTCACAAAATTTATTAAAATACTTACATTAAAGCCAGCCTTCAAGAATCTTTAATAAATTTTTGTATAAATAATGTGTCAGTAGAAACAGAAATTACCGAAAAAATTATCAATTTAAAAAAAAAATTAGTAAAAACAAATCTTTTACACCAGCCCTGAAAGGCTGGTTTTTCACTATAGATATGTGTTTTCTTTTGACATTTGATCTCATGTTATTGTTGTAGAATTCAGTTTTTGCATTTTTTGAAAAGACTTCTATGTAAAAATAGTTGTAAACAAATAAAAATATAGTACAATGACTGTGGCAGTAGCCATAGATAGACTTTTAGATCTACTTTCGAAAAGGCGTTATAAATTTGTCAGATATCACAACGCAAAGACGTTTCTGCTTCGATATTCATAAAGTTATATATAAAATAACACTAAAAAATAAGATAAATATTAAACGTTTTAACGATATCAAGACAAATAAATTTTATTTCTCAGAATTTTAATTAAAAAATAGCTTTTTTACGGTTTTTAACATAAAAAACTGTAAAAAATTTTTTATTCGGTGTTTTTACTCTGAAGTCATAAAAATCTATTTTTCTACCTCTAAGTGTTCCACCACAAATTGGATAACAAGAATTTAATTTTTCATCGTAAAAATAATTTTTAAAATTTAATTGTTTTTCTTTGCTAAAATTTATGGAATACACGGAATACATACAAAAAGTGATTTTGCTAAAATATTAAAAAATTTAACTATATACATACACATACACACGCACGCACGCACGCACGCACGCACGCAAGCACGCACGCACGCACCCACCCACCCACACACACACACACACGCGCGCGCGCACACACACACACACACACACACACACACACACACACACACACACATATACTTGAAAATAATTTTGTTATACTACATCAAAATAATTATATAGGAAGTAATGAGTAATACTACAAGAAGTTTTGAAATTCTAGTATCCAGCTTGAGTGTCTTACATTAATTATTTTGAAGATCTAACAAAATTATTTTTTCATTTATATCTACTTAAATTTGTAGATACTTCAGATACAGAAAAATTTTCTTTCAGTGTATTAAATAAATATAAGTTACTTAAAAAAAACGTTGCAAAGAAAAAAATTTTACAGAAAGTAAAAAGAAATTTATTAACATTAAGAATAAACCATTCCAAGAAAAATAAATAATTTTTAATGTAATATTGTAATTGCAACGATTTTATACAATTTTATAGTTTAAAAATTATTGTTGCTTAATATCATAAAATACATTTGCAAATAATCGACTTGATTCTTTTAGCGAAAAATTTTTTTACTAACAATTTAATAATGATAAATAAAGCATCATGAGATGGAGGAAGAAAAATACATAAAGCGAAAGAAAGTATTATATTTCATAGGATCACGAGATTATCCGATTCAGATAGCGTATAACGCCGAAAAGGTTTCAGTCACATGATAAGTGACGGTCATCATACACATATAACACTTCATATTTTTGCTATGACGTCTCAAGCTACGAAGATTACACGTTGGAAAAAATGAATACTGACAGAATCACGAGATAGAAACTCATATTATAATGCATAAAAAAATTTTTTTTTTAGAAACGATGTATAATCTTTATTAACAAAGTTACTCTCTTGCCGAATAATAAAAACTGAATCAGAGCATAGAGTATAATGTTTCACAATTAGAGATCTAAAAAACCGAATGTGGATTGAAGTTTATCGAGAATGAACAGTAACAGAGATAAAAAAAATCTATAATAATTAAAAACGAAAAAATACAATTTTAATCCCAGCGCCATTTAAATGAGAGAGAGATTTTTATCCGAAGGGCATTAATTACTTATTACACCTTAATACACCAAACAAAAATGTAACACTATCAAAAAATAATTATAACAATGAAAAAAATTATCACCATAACGATTATTATATGATACCAAAAAAAAAAAAGAAACTTGTAAGGAAGCTTCATGTATCCACAATACTACTATTTCTCGTACATTTTACAACAGTACGCGACAAGTGAACACGTAATTGCACTCTGGAAAGTTGTCTAATCGGAATTTGTCTTATCGCTGAACAACATGGTACCTATTTAACGCAAATGCCCAGAAATACGGAAAATAACGGCGATATACACCCTAACACTTCGCAGGAAGGTGGCACGTGTATGCACGATGCACCAGAGCATAAACGTGCGCGATGCGCCACCACCCTCCTTCGTGGCCCACATTCGTCGCTACACAAGGCGCGTTCCACATCGAAATCAATAAGCGGAAGCCGGTAGTTCTGCATTCGGTCTTGCCAGCTCACCGCACTATAATGCGATATCGATGCTGAACAACTGTACGACTGGAATTAAAAGAAGAAATCAGTTTTTACGTCTCTGCCTTAGGCTGCTCCCTGTGGAGTTTCGACGCAATCAGTTTGTATCAATCTAAATTACTAATCTTTACAATGCCGAAGGCTGGCACAAATTATTTGCTTTTGTAATTGGCAAATTAAAGATTTTTACCGCTTGTAACTGGAGAAACTGTCTTGTAGAAATTTTAATG
>NW_017259212.1:354185-381957 GCF_001594045.1 Atta colombica | reverse complement strand
ATATACTGTTCCTCTACTCGTACAGAAAAAAGGTTTCTTTAAATTAAACAAATTTATGCGTTGGAATAATCCAACCAAATGAATGTTTAAAGAATATGCATATAATTTATAAATATGAATATAATTTGCATTAAAACTTTTTTTTCAAACAAAATATGTTTCACTTCAAAATTAAATTTGTTCAGTGAAACAAATGTAAATAGAACTCTCGACTCCAAATCTTTCTCTCTGTACGGAAGCAATTTTCTTGAAAATACAGCTGATTCATAAAATCATAGAAATGCACTGACTTATTTGCAACATGGATTTACTGAATATATCTCTAAATATAATACAAAATTGTCACTTGCAGATGTTCTGCACACATGTTTATCGTTTGTAAACATATATTATATTTAGTTACGTAGCATTTAAATTAATTTCCATTAGTTAATTACAATCAGAAAATAACATCATAATTAATTAAATTAAAAGAAATAAAAATTATCTTTTTGTCAACATAAGGTCATATGCATAAATTTAATATCGTGTGATATAAAATACATAAATTTATTTCCGTATGTTAATAGTAATTAATAAAAATAATAATTCATACATTAATAAACATTAATAAAATTCATATATCTCGTATTAATTATTTGTAATTTAAATATTAAAAATAATCAAAAACAATAATCAAAACGTTTAAACGTATTAAACGCATGAATTATTATTATTTTTATTAATTACTGTTAACATGCAGAAATAAATCTATGTATTTTGTCATCATATGATATTAAATTTATACATACGACCTTGTGTTGACTTTTACAGGCAATTTTTGTTTCTTTTTTTTATTTTTTTCAGAGCCTTAATTTATTTACATCATATAATTAAATATTTTCCTTGAAAAACTAAATATAAAGAACGCGTTATATGTTGAAAACGTGAGAGATATCCTAAAAAAAGGATGCGCTCATAAGTGGCATTCAATTTAAATGCAAATGTAAACCGTGCATTCGTAAAAATCCTCGTCAAAATCGTATTCAGCAGCGCAATGTTCAATAAATGTATAAATACTTGTTTAAATTCTAATTGCAGAAATTAGGAAATTGAATTAACCTTACGAGTCGTGGAGAAGGTCACATATGTGTCGCAGTGTAGTCTTGACAGGAAGATTCGCGTTACAATTCGCGTACATGGACTCTTCGAGTTCAATCAATGATCCAGCTCTCTAACTTTTCGCATGTGCGCAGTTGTAACCGCGAGTTCGCTATAATTATCATTCATTATCTCATAATTATCTCGTTCTCATTATCTGATAATTACTTGCATCGTAATCGAATGCTGTTAGTTCTACAACGAATTATATTCATAACATGTTTACTCACAATTCTATTGAATGTGCCATTTATCATGTTACCATTCTAACAAATCTTTTTCCAATTTCCATTAAGCGGATAATGTAATAACTCACGTCTACATTTAACCAAAGTTGTAAATGATAACAGAAAGGATAATAGCAGAAAATAATAATGAATAAATTCTTATGGAAAAAAAAAAAAAAACGTGCGCGCATATATTTCTCATTTATCACCGAAAACATTATCAAAACATTTACAAAAATTATGCAAAATAATCAAGCAAGTAATCTTCACACGTTTCTTATATATTACACATATATTATAACACGTTAATACTCATATTCATCGTCAGCTCTTACATTTAAATTCTTTAAGTTCATCTTTAAATGCTCTGTAGTTAATAAAATAATTCATAGAGCATTTGAAGATAAATTTAAGGAAACCTTAAATATAAAACTTAACTATGAATACAGACGTTAGTGTCTTACGTCAGAGTCCAATTCATAATTCAGTCGAACAGCTCATTTTATAGTTCACTGTATCTGTATAATTCATTCCTGTTTCTGATACACTAACCGCCTACTAACAATTAATTTAGGTCAAATTAACGGCAAATTTCTCGATGCTCCATAAATTTAAAGCGTCCTAATTAATAATGCGATAACGAAGCAATATTTTAAAGTAACGAATAAAAGAAGAACTGTATAATTATAAAAATATCGATTACGAACTACGTCTTTTCGCATCGATTTTGCCTTACAAATTGAAGACTTTATTACATTTTGACAGGACGCGAATCTGACGCCGGAGGAGAAAATATTAGAGCAGATTACGACAGCAGAAACTGAGCAACGTTTAATAACCAGGCGAAAATTTCTGGCAGAAAAATGCGCCGAGGAGGGACTCGATCGTCCTGGCAATGACTCGCTTCACAGGCCGAACGCCTGGGAATTTCTTGTAAATAAAGAATATCATCTTATATGGTGCAACGTTTTCAAAGCAGCATCGACATCATGGATGTATAACTTTAATTTACTTGCTGGGTAAGTTCCATCATCGTTTACATATTTCTTGCGGAAACGATGAAAATGAACACGACGAAAATAAAGTATACCATGTAATTTATACCGTTACAAATTGCATACAAAATGCAATGAAAAGATAATATTACAGATAAATATTTAATTATTTTCACTTCCTCTTTTTTTTTCTTTTATAATTTTTGTATGAAAAAAAATTGCTGTTCTATTTTTATCGTCAAATCATTAAAATATTAACCTAATTATTGAATAATTGATTATAATTGAGCAATTAATTACGAACAATATCATAAATCATCAATCGTTATTACGCTAACTTTGCAGATACAGCCCACAATTTTTGAAAGCCTCCAAGGCAGTGCCAGTCTCATTAGCTAGACAAAGGTATCCTAGGCACAGCGCAGAAGAACTAGCTAAATATTTAAATGATAGCATCAGTTTTTTGATAGTGCGACATCCCTTCGAAAGGTTGCTCAGCGCTTATCGAGATAAATTGGAGCACAGTCTGCCGCACACATTTCACAGTAACCTCGGTGCACACATAGTTTGGCACTACAGAGCAAGGGTAATGTCTTTCGATGATTTCTATAAACGATAATCATTTGGAGTCACGCTAAATAGTTGCTCTTCATTCTTCTACAAAATTAGCAATTTAGCGTAATTATAAAAATAAAAATATAAAATACGAATTAATAAAAAAACATTTAAGAATAATTGAGAAATTTAGAGGAATCAACTTTCCTCATAATACTATATAGATTCATGTTGTATTCACATATTGATTAATTTAATATAAAATCATTACTGTCGTGTGTGTGTGTGTGTGTGTGTGTGTGTGTGTGTGTGTGTGTGTGTGTATGCGTGCGTGCGTGCGTGCGTGTAAAGTATTTTAAAATAGATTTTTGATCACACACACACACACACACACACACACACACACACACACACACACAAAATATAGGATTCAAAGACGAATACAAGACAAGGACCGCGATATCCCCTCTTTGAGGAATTCGTGCGATGGCTGTTATGCCAATGGAGAGCAGGGAACGATCTCGACATGCATTGGACACCAGTTGTAAACTTCTGCACACCCTGCCAAGTGCGATTCGACGTGATAGCGAAATTCGAGACATTACATGTAAGTAAATTTAATCGTACTTCTTTATCTAACTGCATAAGAGTCACATATGAGAAAGAGATTGTATTTATATTTTTAAGGAAGTATCCAATATTTGCAAAATAACAAAAATTAAACAAGATAAGCGTGTTTCTGAACTATAAGAGAATTGTTTTAAAACTATCGTTTTCTTGTTAAAGAATGACCAAGACTATCTCATAAAACAAGCTCATGTGGGACACATTATCAAACCCGAGTGGAAAAATCCTACTAAAGGCGTGCAAACCAAAGATGTCATAAAAAATTATTTTACACAATTATCCAAGACACAGATCGAAGAGCTCTATGAAATGTTCAGGTACGTCTGCAAAAAGTCGAGAAATTTACATACATTGATGATTTTGCATGTAATATCAGAGACGCAAAAATATGTGAATAATTACATTTAGCATCATAAAATGTAAATTTATCTTATCTTTATGATTCACAGGTATGACTTCGTACTATTCGATTATTCGCCAGACGAATATTTAGCATTTGGTAGAGATGAAATCACTACACTAATATGTAAAAAATGAACCTGACATATCTATACTTGAGATATGTGAATGGAATGAGGCATACGACACAACGAAATCGTAGGTAGTTAAATAAATTTGAAGAGACAGGAAGTATAATATTCGATATGTATATAGTGATCAATGCATTTCTTATATGGGACTTCAAAAATGAAAGGATATATTCTGGTTTTGTAACTCACATATAAACTACGTTATCATATTGAACATTTTGATAGCGCATTAAAGTTTATCGAATTGTTATATTGAAATATATTGGAAGAAATATATTAGAAGAATACAATACAAATTTATGATAAATCATCATAATGCAAATATGACGCGTACAGTTCGTTGATTGCGTACTTAAATTGTTAAAATAAATTAAATTTTTACAAATTTACTGCTTGAAGAAAGCTTTACTGGCATATAAAGCTTTCTGTTTATTCCAAATTTTCATTCTTTCAATTATCTTCCGTTTTAATAATGTATGATATAGTTTGAGTTAGGTTCTATTAGTAATAAAAGTTGCTAAGCCTTTAAATAGAAATGCAATATTGACATAAGAAAAGTCTAGATAAATTCAAAGAATTTTAGTACGTGATACACGAGATTTAAAAAGAAATTTGTGATTGTCTCAGTTTTGCATAAAGCAATAAGAGTATCTAATTATATCACCAAGTTGTCCTCGACAACTACACAATAATCTTTGTAAACATAAATGTAGTACCACTATAACAATGTATAGTACTGCCTCAAGGAAACATGGTGCAAAATATTACGATAACTAACTTATCACATAACATCACTTTAAGATTCAAACAATTTTGTAGAGTTGCGTTGCTTTGAGAAATAATAAAATCGTATATTTCCGAGTAATTAAAACAGTGAATCAATCAGCAGTTATATTTGCGTACGTTTCACAATAGAAATCGATTAAAATAATTGGATATTTAAAGTTTTAAGTCTCAAATAAAATATTTGTCTGCGTAATCGCAAAATTTAAATTAATTAAATAAATTCGAATGATGCAAAAAATACGTCGACATTACAAATTTCTATACTTGCAAAATAAAACACATTGTTGAATAAAGATTATTTGTACGATATTCTGCGTGTACAATCTTTATCAATATCTTATATTTTTTATAGATATGAATATATACTTTTATTTCAGTATTCTTTCTGTTTGTCTCTCATCTTCGTTATTCGACAAGATTACATCGAACATAACTTTATAAATGATTTGATAACTAACTCACCAGCAGGATCTGTTGTACAATTCTACTCCAATAATCCATTTATCCTGAAGAACACATTGCCATAGTGAGATTACTTCCAATAGTTTTTCTGGGCTACTAGTGCTGCTGCGTCGCTGTTTCTTTATCATAGGTACTCCTTCGGCAGTGTACATCTGTAATATACTACAATATTATAGATATTCCATATATCAATTAATTGACTGTTTATTATGATATTACATTGAATACAGAATAAGATTAAGAGTAAGTAAGATCCTCAAGTGCTCTCAAAAACAAAAATAAAAGAAATTTGAGGATTTAACAATACAAATTGGTATTTCTTATTCTTTGAAGAACAAAGAAAAATAAAATAGAAGAAACCCAAGGATTTTAATTATTTCTTGCAAAATTGTTTAATTTTCAATTTAATGGAACTAATTAAAAATTACGGAACTAAAACCAAAAAATTTTTATTATAATTTATAGAGATTCTAAAAACATGGTTTTGAGAATTTAACGCTAAATTAAAAAACCTCTTTTTTTTTTAAATAAAAAAAAATATAAACGGAAACAAAACCATTCAGAGAAAGATTTAAATTATTTCTTGCAAAAATCAAACATTTAATTTCATTTTTAATTTATAAAAATTTTCATCATACAAAATTTTGGAATAAAAATATAGTTTGCCGATTATATAATAATACACCAAATCGAAAATAGTAGGGAACTATATGAGAGACTTGCAAAAATTAACTAAATCATAATACATATTATTTATAAATATTTATTTACAGTAAATAAATAATTACTCAAAAAATGATAATTAAATAAAATTCTTGGAAAAAATAAACATATATTTACATTTAGTAAATTTGGAGACACAATGTCTCTGTTCATTTACTCAAAATTTTAACAAATATTTATTAAAATTTTTTTTCAGAATAATGTTGAGTCCAGCTCAAAACCATAAAAAATTAAAATTAGCAAAGTTATGAATGCTAACATACTATAACATATTAAAAAATGTTTTCAACTTTATTCTTGTCTTACATCTAAAAATTTGTCATCTCTCTTCTGTCTAGAATCTGGCCATGAGATAACAAATTTTTTATTGGCTCGTCGTTTTCATCAATTTCAATAAATTGTAATGATAAAAGCAACAATATATATGATCTTCTTTCTCATTCTTGTTTTGACAAAATTCCTCGTGGCCAAACTCAAATTTAATTTAGAAGCTGCAGTTTAATCTCACGTGCTTTAAGCGCTTGTAATCATTCTGTTTTTATTGTTTATTACACGTAAAACAAGAATAAACGAGTTGAAAATATTAAACTGATGCAGCAAAAATCTACTGTATCATATTGCATGTGTAGGTTGTAAATAAATGTACTTTTTGCTCTTCGCTTTCTCTCTCCTCAACACCCAAATATGTGTGTTTATCTCATTTTAACTACAGAAACTTTTGAGGATTCAAGCAAGAGTAGACAGATCTAGGTAAAATCATGGAATTACCTCGTTGTCCGAGCCCGAGTTCGCATCCTCTCCGTGAAGTGCGCGCCATTCTAGAGCGTTCAAAACGCACGCAATGGTTGTTTTCGTTTCAGCGATTTCGCTCGTCGTAACGTTGATCCTATCCTCGATATCAGCGAGCTGCTTCAATAAATGCTCCTCGACAGGATTCACCGGCTCGGTTTGAGCCGGCAAGGCCATATCTTCGTCACTAATAGCGAATATATCCTCGTCGTCGGACTCCATTATCAAGTTTCTGTTATCTACGCCGATTACATTGATTACGTTTCGATTATGCGTACCTACGTAACGGAACGATGTCGAATCGGAACAACGCGACGCGTTATCGCACAACAATTTCCGGAGTAGTGAGTAACGTCTGTTCTTTATGAAAATTATAAAAACAATTATCAATGCACCCGAGTAAACTGGCGGGCTCGCCGTTGTGACAATTTTAAACTTTACGATTCAGATCGGTGCAGGATGGCCAACGTAACGGCACTGGCTGCGTTCAGCAAACTTAACAGTTGAGTCTGTTGAACACAACCACTGAAAATAACAGAACTCTGGCTGTGTTCGGTTTGATCGCTAATTCAAAAAATTAGAGAAACATAAACACGAAATTAAATTGAGATTAAAGTTAATTTTACATTGACAGAAGTATCAAGCATATTTATAATCATCATTCTATATTTATCATTCTGTATTCATTAGATATAAAGTTAGGCCGGAATCAGACTATGTATTGAAGAATGAGATTGAAGATTGAAAGACTGAAGTTTGACTAATCAAAACAAAAGAAGCCAAAATTTCTTTGTTTTCGTTGGTGAAATTTTAATCTTTAATTCTTAATGTCAATTTTCATAATTTGATTTCGGCCTAAGAATAGACACGCTGAAAGTCTAAAAATCCAAATACACCGAATACACCCTTCATAAATTCAGTTGGAATGCACTGGTGCATATTAAAACCGTTGTATACTGATTTAATTCGAGTATAAAAGTGAAATATAAATATTTCGAATTATAAAATACATATTTTATCTGCCTGCAAAATAAACTGTATTGAGGATTTAGCCAGTTTCTATATTTATATTAAATACATATTTTTTATATCAAATTGTACGACTTTAATGTGCACTGCTTAAGTGCTCTGAGAGCATCCAATCAAATTTATTATCATTACGTCTGTTCGCGTTGTTGTGTTTTTTGCATTTAGTATCTTCGCTTTCTCTCTCTCTCTTTAATATCCAAATATATATTTATCTTATTTTAAATGCAAACAATACGAACAAACCTATTGATTGCATTCAGCAGATTCAACAAATGAAGAGCGCTCGCTGTATTCTTCTAAATCATCCAATTAAACTTTTAGATCTAAAAGAATATGTCAATAGCTGCGAACGTTCATTTAGTTGTTCTGCAGTCAATTACATTACCAACAATAGAAAATCATCGAGAATCTCGAGGCCTGTTCTTTTTAGCTAAACTTTTACACCAGTTCATCTTTCTTTCTTTTCTCTTCAGGAAGAAAGAAAAAGAAAAAAGATGAATTAGTGCAAAGAGAACTAGTCAAAAAGAACAGATCTTCGGTCGATAATGTCAACGCTCTACAATTACCAAGTACGAGCTCCACCTGACAATTGCCGAGAATTAGCTTACGTTTGCGAAGCGAATCCTCGAAAGACAACGTTGCCCGGTCGTCGACGGTTACGTCGCGGAAACGCTGAACGTCGCTGCTGCGGGAATCGCTTCCCTAGCAACCCATCACCATCCGTGCATCCGCTCGCCCGTGGCCCCGCACCCGTCTATCCGCCCGTCTGTCTATCCTCTCGGTCGTCCGTCCGTGGCTCCGTTGTGGCGTGCGTGCTGTATACAGCCGGACGTCCGCTCCGCTGGTGAGATGTGCCTCTGCCTGTCCGTCGCAACTGCGTCGCGGAGTCTGTCTGGTCTGTCGTCGGACGGCGCGACAGCGTGAAAATGGCGGTGTGAGGAAATGGCAGGACGCAGATCGACGCTGTCGAATGCGGCGGACTCGCTGCCAGGATCGGGTGGCGGCGGTAGCGGAGGCAACGGCGGCGATCCGCTACGTGAACTCTTTGAAGCCTGTAAGACCGGCGATCTCGCCAAGGTGAAGGCGTTGGTCAACCCAAAAACGGTCAACGCCCGCGACACTGCCGGACGCAAGTCCACCCCTCTGCACTTTGCAGCTGGTGAGTCATGTTTCGAATCCGCTCCTCCTCATCTCTTCCTTCCTCATCTCCGCTTTGTTCGTTCGAGAATTATTCCTTAGATTGCATCTCCGGATGTTGTAAACTTCGGAACTCCTTGTAAACACGTGGACGATGATGGCTGAGGGAGGTTAATGAGCAGCGAGTCACGTTCAGCTGATCGCAACTTGAGTAGAGTTGTCAAGTAGTAATCATGTGCGATGACTTCCTTGTCATCAACACATGATGAGAACATGCTTGACATAGTCTTGGATGAGGGTATCTGGAAATTTTTCCATGAAAATAAAGAAAAATAAATCAATTTTAGATAGGTTATTGAAAGAAATTCTTTACTACAGATTTTTCACATTAAAAACTCCCGTTTATGAACACCAATTTTTATATTTTTTTTTTAATTGGCATTTTGTATGCTGTATAATATTGTCAGGTAATATTGTATCAGGATTATTGTGAATATATAACTGTTGAAAAATAAAGTTTCATCTTGAATATATAATTATATTAAATAATTAGTTTAAATCTTTTTAAAAAAGTAATTATTAACAAGTGATTATTAATAAAATAATTATTAATCAAATTTTGAAAAATTTTTAACAAAATAATTATATAAATGTTATGTATGTTTAATTCAATGTTTGTATGTGTATATACAGCAAAAAATACAGAAATGACTATAACTTTTAAATAAATAGAAACTATAATTTATTAAAACTTAATAAATTAATTAGGTATGATTTATGTGATTTAATTATTTATAGTATATACAAATTATAAATTATATATACAAGTATTATATATACAATTATATATACAAATTATTTTTCATCATCCTTATCTTATTATGTACTCTGTTGATCTTTCAGATAGGTTTTTATACACGTAATTATATAAAATGTATATTATTTTATAGGATATGGTAGAAAGGACGTTGTAGAATTTCTTCTGTCTGCTGGTGCGTCGATCCAAGCACGCGATGATGGTGGTCTACATCCATTACACAACGCTTGTTCCTTTGGACATTGTGATGTTGTAAGATTATTATTAGAAGCAGGAGCAAGTCCAAATACAAGAGATAATTGGAACTTCACGCCTTTGCACGAAGCAGCGATCAAGGTGCTTATTTTGTACTCATTATATTTACATGATTTTCATCATTAGTACTAAAGGTTGAAGATGGAAATGGTGTCTAACTTTTTCATCTTCATTTGTACTTGACAGGGTAAAATAGACGTATGTATTACTCTGCTACAGCATGGAGCAGATGTAAACATTAGGAATACAGAAGGAAAGACTGCATTAGAAGTAGCAGATGTCTCTACAAAACCAGTACTAACAGGAGAATATAGGAAAGATGAACTCTTAGAAGCGGCTAGATCTGGAAACGAGGAACGATTATTGCAGCTACTAAATCCTCTTAATGTCAATTGTCACGCCAGTGACGGAAGAAGATCTACGCCTTTACATTTGGCGGCTGGTTATAATAGATCTAGAGTTGTACAGATTCTTCTTCAGAATGGTGCAGATGTCCATGCTAAAGATAAAGGGTTGGTATATGCAAACATCCAACTTATAAATTAGAATGTAAAAAATTTAACATTAATTTATAATAAGAAAAATCTTGTTTCATTATATTTTTTTTTATTATTCGTTTTTCTTTTTATTTCTATTTACTATGTTTTTATCATTAAATTTAAATATATCAAAATTTGACTAAGATCTGATATATCAAAATCTGACTAATTGTAAGTAAGATCCATTAAAATCCCAATTGATTTTATAGAGGTCTCGTGCCGCTTCATAACGCCTGTTCGTATGGCCATTTTGAAGTAACCGAGGCGCTCCTGAAACACGGTGCCGCTGTTAATGCCAGTGATCTCTGGACATTCACTCCATTGCACGAAGCTGCGAGTAAGTCCAGAGCAGAGGTCTGTTCCTTGTTGTTGAGCGAAGGCGCGGATCCGACACAATTAAACTGCCATAGTAAGAGCGCCATTGACGTAGCACCGACCCTCGAATTACAAGAAAGATTAGCGTGTAAGTTCTATCTATAAATGGATTGTACTTTCTATTGTCATTCCTAAATATTTTAATCATGCATATTTTACAATCAATGTCTGATATATGACTTACAGACGAATACAAGGGTCATTGCCTATTGGACGCCTGCAGGCAGGCAGATCTTACTAAACTTAAAAAGTATCTATCGCAAGAGATCGTTAATTTCAAACATCCTTATACCGGCGATACACCGATGCATTGCGCAGTAGCGTCACCATATCCGAAGCGAAAGCAAGTTATCGAGGCCTTGATTCGAAAGAATGCTGCCATGAATGAGAAAAATAAAGACTTTCTTACGCCGCTTCATGTAGCAACCGATCATTCGCATTACGATGCGATGGACATATTGCTGCGGCATAATGCAAAAGTCAACGCACTAGATGGTTTAGGACAAACCGCGCTGCACAGGTATCTTTGTTCTGGAAAACCACTCGTCATCATAAGAAATGAGTGAGCCAATTTTTATATTATTAGTTCATAATACGTCAATTAATTATTTCCTTACTAGGTGTGCTAGAGAGGATAATGTACAAGCTTGCAGAATACTCTTGTCGTATAATATCGACCCTTCGATAATATCCCTTCAAGGGTATACTGCGGCACAAATTTCTGCCGAGAACGTATTGAAAATATTGCAAGGTAAATTACATAGAAGCCTATTTTGTAACTTTTAACGACTGTGATTATAGTATTACAGTGTCGTTACACAAGTTTTGTCCTTTACATTGTAAGAGAGAGAGAGAGAGAGAGAGAGAGAGAGAGAGAGAGAGAGAGAATTGCGCAACGATATTGTTATACAGTTATGATCGTTAAGAGTAACAGGGCCCTTAATCTGATTTCGCAATTTATTTTGGGAAACATTTTTATCTTCATGTTTAATTACGTAGATCCACCAAATGGAACTGACGATGTGGAAGCACAACTCTTAGAGGCAAGCAAATCGGGCGATCTTGCTGCTGTAGAAAGAATCTTGCAGGCCAATCCACATGCTGTGAATTGTCGCGATTTGGACGGCAGACACTCAACTCCACTGCATTTTGCAGCGGGTTTTAATAGAGTGCCAGTTGTAGAGTACCTATTAGCACATGGCGCTGATGTGCATGCCAAAGACAAAGGGTAATTAATTCAATATTAATGCAATATTAATGCAATATGGCTTTAATTATTCATTGAACATGCTTTAACATTTACATAGCATTTTTAATTTCTCTTTATCTATATTCTATAGTTCAGTATTCATCTTTATGTGCAATATAAAATACTCTTAACAATATTGCATATTATATTCATTTTGATGTAGTGGATTGGTTCCTCTCCACAACGCTTGTTCTTATGGCCACTATGAGGTCACGGAATTATTAGTAAAACACGGAGCATCCGTGAATGTTGCCGATTTGTGGAAATTTACACCGCTCCACGAAGCTGCCGCTAAAGGCAAATATGAGATAGTTCGATTATTGTTGAGACACGGAGCGGATGCTACTAAAAAGAATAGAGACGGTGCGACACCGTTAGACTTAGTAAGAGATGGTGACCAGGATGTAGCGGATCTTTTACGTGGAAATAGCGCACTTTTGGATGCAGCGAAGAAGGGTAATTTAGCCAGAGTACAACGACTGGTCACACAAGACAACATTAATTGTCGGGATGCACAAGGACGCAATAGTACTCCATTACATTTAGCTGGTAATATATCATTTCTGAATTATATTCATTTCTGAATATATAAGTGTTAATATAATCTCTCTTTTCTATTAAAAAAAAAAAATATGTTTAAATAGTTCATATTTTTTTTATTTTATTTTTCCACGGAGATTTGTAAAATGTATTATATATTATGATATATATATTTTTTTTTATTTGAGTTTTTAGAAATAAAATAGAAAGATCTTGTGTATTTATATAGAAATAGCAAATAGCTTTATATTTACATAGATTGTACTTTTCTTAACACAGCGGGATACAATAACCTGGAAGTGGCTGAATTCTTACTTGAACGTGGTGCCGATGTAAATGCGCAAGATAAAGGTGGCCTTATTCCTTTGCATAATGCGTCGAGTTACGGTCATTTAGACATTGCAGCCTTGCTCATTAAGTACAATACTGTGGTGAATGCGACTGATAAATGGGGATTCACGCCACTTCATGAAGCTGCGCAAAAGGGTCGAACGCAGCTGTGTGCTCTTCTGCTTGCTCATGGCGCCGATCCCTTCCTGAAAAATCAGGAAGGTCAAACTCCAGTGGATTTGGCCAGTGCGGACGATGTAAGATGTTTATTACAAGATGCTATGGCTTCTCAGCAAATCGTTCCAACAGTTCCATCGGGCAACATGGTGAATAGTGGTGGTGGCAATTCTATTAACAGTAGGCCACCTAGTATCGTATCCGGTAAGACTTGTTTCTATAATCATAAACTATTTTAAAATTTTCCATAATTTAATTATAGACTAATTAAAGGCATTTAAAATACAAAAGAATACCGTAGGTTCACGCACATAAATAATATACTTAGTTATAATTTTTTTTTTCCAGTTCCTGTAACACCGCCACCGCCTCTCACTCAAGAAACAGTTATTATGCCATCTGGTGCAGCTATGACTCTATGCGTGCCATTGGCTCGCCCGACATCATGTCTCAGTCCAATGCCACCAAGCGAGCCATGCTCCGAGAAAGAGTCCAAAGATATATGTAAAGAACACAACAGTACCATCACGACTGTCGCTGGTTTTCTGCAAAGTCTCGGTTTGGAGCATCTACTTGAGCTATTTGAACGCGAGCAAATCACTTTGGACATACTAGCAGAAATGGGTCATGAGGATTTGAAGCAAGTCGGAGTGTCGGCTTACGGTTATAGGCATAAACTAATTAAAGGCATGGATAAATTGCTAAACACAGCAGCAGGTTCCCTTTGGCAGCCTTCCATAAATCCTGGAACATTGTTAGTGGACTTATTAACAGAAGACAAAGAATTCTTAGCAGTTGAAGAGGAAATGCAAAGTACTATTAGGCAACATAGAGATAACGGTCATTCTGGTGGTATCTTCTCTCGATACAACATAGTCAGAGTGTGTACTTAATATATATCGGAACTATAACAACCGACATTGTTTTTATTGACAGTTTTTTAACTAAAAATATTTTATGCAGATACAAAAGGTTCAAAATCGCAAATTATGGGAGCGTTATGCTCATAGAAGACAAGAAGTGGCTGAAGAAGTTGGCGCTGCCGCTCCCGCTTCTCCTAGTACTGGGCCTAGGGGTGTTCCTAGTTCGACAGTATCACAGGCAAACGAAAGAATGTTGTTCCATGGAAGTCCATTTATTAATGCTATCGTTCAGAAAGGCTTCGATGAACGACACGCATATATCGGTGGAATGTTCGGCGCCGGCATATATTTCGCCGAACACAGCAGCAAGAGCAATCAATATGTCTATGGTATATGCGGCGGTACCGGATGCCCCGCACATAAAGACCGAAGCTGTTACATTTGTCACAGGTAAGCAGAAGAAAAAATTAAATATTTGGAGGTAAATTAAGTATACTTTCATGGCGTTTCTAAAAGATTAAAAGTTTATCGATAGCAGCTTTCATATACATACATAGCATTAACATACATTAACAAATTCATTGATGCATTCTTCTTTTCTATTCTATTTTCATTTTTAAAAGTACTAATTTCATTTTGTATTAAAACATTTCTGTTTCTAATTTTTTAGACATTTACTACTCTGTAGAGTTACGCTCGGCAAATCGTTTCTACAATTTTCGGCAATGAAAATGGCACATGCCCCTCCCGGCCATCATAGTGTAATGGGCAGACCATCGCAGGGCGGTTTAGTGTTTCCCGAATACGTTGTCTATAGGGGCGAACAGGCATATCCAGAATATCTCATCACATACCAAATCGCGAGGCCTCAGCAGGAAAGTGGCGGTAGTGACGGCGTTGAGGAACGGTGATCGGAAGAGGCGGGTCCGGCGGCGCGATTGCGCAGCCTCTGTTGCTGTCAGAGACCGAGAGCATGCGGCGCATTGTCGCGGACATAAAATTCAAACTATTTCGATTCGTCTAACATCAGTTCTTCCATTTTTAACTGAAATAGAATTTGCGAAAGTAACAGTGTGTGTGCGTGCGCGCGCGCGCGCGCGCGCGCGTGTGTGTGTGTGTGTGTGTGTGTGTGTGTGTACATGTGTGATCGAAATATGCAGAATATTTTATTCCAAAATAATATCCATTCTTACTAAAAGGAAGATGACCTTTGTAATAGTTTATTTCTAGCATTTAAATATGGTACTATTCAAGCTCAGTTCTTCCGTCAGATGATGGAAAGGAATGTATATTAATCGTAATGTATATATTGATATTGATACACTATGCGTCTCTTAAGTTTGCAGCATACGATATATTTCTTCCTGCTGGGTTTCTAACTGAATGCATGTTACCGTATTGACAGCGATGTTGGCAATACTGCTGGTCGTGTTGCTGGCTCGGCTTCAAATAGTTCAAGTTTCGTGTGGCCGAGCAGCTGGAATTTAATTTTGCTTGACAGAAGATCTCGGGCTCGAATAAATAAATTAAACCACTGCTGTAAATCATCGAAAAAATTCAATCAAAATGCAATTTTATTCTATTTTTTCTTTTACATCACGAATGTCATATCTCTCTTTTTTTAAGCAAATGATACTTAGTGTTAAAAAATACTTTAATCATGTGATCAAAACTATATCTTGATTAGCTCTCATAATGCAGAAGGCTAGTCAAAATCACAAGAAAAATAACACCTGACCTATCGTGAATCTAACAGACAAGCTAGTAGTGTTGCCAGCAAGCTAATTTTCAACATAGTAACAAGGCTTTAAACGCACGCAAGCTTGCTTTTTAACTTTATAGTTCCTACCTCCTTTGTTTAACAGACAGAAGTTAATATGACTGAATCAGAATAGAAACTGTACACAAAATTATTATGGTTCTACAAAATCTAAATAAGTATTACAAAGTCAGAAGAAATCATCAGTCATTTCCTACCATCACTTAGCATCTACGCATTGGGTACATCCAGAAGCATGACTGCTCATTGAGCGTCTGATTGGCATATTCCGTTAGATCTAAAAATATAAATCAAACTGGTACAAGAGCTCACTGAGCGCTCAGTGAACGATTATAGTACTGAATGCACCCATTACTGATCGTATGTCTAGCGGAGAAAAGAGACAGCAACGTAGATAATGACTTAATTACACAAACAATATTAAGCAAAGAATTTCTTAAAACCATAAATGTGAATACACGAGTAAATTACATAAAAACTCATATGGTTTGTTAGGATAATTGCATCAGAACGACTTCTTAAGATTTGTTTAAAGCTTTTACTTTTGAAGATAATGATATTTTTTATACATAATTTTTAGGGAGAGGAGAGTAATCAGACATGTTCAAAAAAGATAATTGCATTGAATAATCCTTTTAACATATGTTTCCCTGTGCTAGACAAAAAGCAAAGTACATTTTCAATTATAGCACAAAAATGATATTATAGGGGTGTGCAGGTATTTGAAATTACAGGCTCGGATTTTTTTCGGGATCCAAAATTATAATTTTCGGGTACCCGAATTTAAAATCGAGTCGGACAATGATCATAGACCTAGAAACTTTTTAACGACATAAATGTGATGCTTCTTCATAATTTTTCAATTGGGTTTTCCACTTAAACTATAGTATAATTAAACTATAGTATAATTAATTAAATTTATAGTACAATTAATTAAATTAAGTCCACAAGGAAGTGATCTACATCTGTGATCACTGCCCGATTCGATTCTTACGGGTATCGAAATTTACGGAACATTACAAACATTCGGCCTGATCCTGAAAAAAATTCCCGATCTAACCCGAACCCAAAATCTCGAGTACCTACTATACTTGAGTATTTAGAAATTTGTTCAGAAACTAAACGATTATAGATAAATATGATACGAATCACTCAAACCGAAAAAAATGGGGAGTAACCAGGCAAATATTATTAATTATAAAGAAAATTGCTTTATTATGTCATTAATATCCATTTCATTTATCAACTCATTCTCAAATGCCTACTACAAATCGCAATTTTTTAACAGTAATTTTTTTCCCCACCAAACTGCGCCCTCCTGGCGCTTCAGATTGCCCGAGTCGCCCACCTTACAGGTTGTCCCTGTACGATACAATCTTAATCCGAGGACAAAGCAATCGAAATTTATTTCCCTTCCGGAAAAAAATATGCATATATAAAGCGCGGAGATTAAATCCGGAATTAAGAAACAATGTGAATCAAATCACATTAAGCGCGAAGCTATTCAATGTCCCAATCCGGCAGGTAAAAATGCATCGTGTGCAGCAGACTTTACATCAAACTAGTTGATATGTCAACTAGAGCATGTTCCTAGGATTAGTCAAAATAAAAGAAATTACAATGTACTCGTACACATTTGTATACATATGAAAAAATTAATTTATATTAATACATGCTCCAATTTTAAAAAGTAAAAGCGAAAGCAAATATCAATCGTGAAAGTATACAATCATCGAAAGAAGAATGTAATTTACTGACTGTCTCTCACGAATATATAGCTTGTATAAATTAAATTTATCTATTTGATATGTACATTATAGGTAAAGTCTGCAATGTGATGAAAAATATATATTTATATATACAAATATAAATGTTTTTTTTTTAATATGGAGTAATATTAGTTTCAATTATATGTTATAATATTTTTCTGTACTATGAATAATTTTATAATTTTATTTTGGCAAACACTAGTTGAGGGAAATACATTTATATGCAATCTATATGTGTATTATTCTTCAAATAGTACAAAGTTTTTTTATTTAGTAACTGATACAATTTTGCATTTCGGACTTTACTTGCGATATGTATAAACTTATAACTTCATATACTTAAGTATTACAATGTAAATAATTTGTGATTATTTGCTCCCTTATACTTCGTAAATATAATCAATGGGGTTCCTATAATTCGATAGCTTTCAAACACTATATAATCTTTTTTTACCAAGACGATATAATAGCTATTTTATTAATGTCTTCTGTGTTTTTGGAAAAGAAAAGTATCGGGAGATATTACAAATCGCTAGTTAAAAAAAAACAGGTATTTTCGATGCTAAGTAATACATAGTTGCAAACTATTATGACATTGAACTATTTATAAACAAAGTACTAAATCTAGTTAAATTAATATAACTTCGAAATACGTAACGCCGTTCAAAGGCTAACCTTTTTTTAAATGTCGAACGGAAAATACCGAAGACATTTTCTGATCTCAGTAAAAACACCGTCTTTATCATCTTCGCGACACTTTTAAAATAATTTTGTCATAGTTATATAAAAAAAAGAACTATGGAAGTATACATACATAATAATATTACTACGACTATGTAGATAGCGAAAAACGAACACCATTCATAACTACTATAGTAACTCTTAACTTATTCTTGGTGATGGTGATCTTTTGTTTTTTTTTTATAGAGGATGTTCACTTTGAGCAGTGCTATTGATTGTCTGTGACTACACTAGATATGGACTAGCCAACGACTTCTCCGCGTTGTTGTATCTGCTCTAAAGCTAATTACAATATTTTCATGTAAGGCAGATATGCGACATAATCGGAGTAATACTGAAGTGCATACATATTATTACCACTGTGTTCTAATTGTAAGAGAACGAGAGACTTATTAAAAAAAAAATGATTTTCTTTAATTGTTAATACATAAGTTGTCTTCTCTTTTCTTTTTATTTCTTCCTCTTGCTTGAATGTAAAAATATAATACGAAAAAAAATACTCCTTTTTTCTCAGCATTTTATAAATTATTTGCTTCCGTTGCGAGAACTCTAACGGTCATTCGCAGATCTTTTCATTTTCACAGTTGTGAAAAATCTTGTTTCAGTTTGCGGAAAAAAAGATATCGGAATTGTTAAAAATTGCTACTTAAAAAAAAATTTACTTAAAAATCGTATATATTCTCAATGCTAGATGATGCATAGTTAATGCTGTTGTGTTGCATTCCTTTTTTTCATCATAAAAACTTTGACTATTTGAGCCCGATAGTTTTGACCGAATTCAGGTGTCAATCTGAAAACTTCTTGTCGATAATGAAGAGGAAGAAAGTTTCTTCTCTCATTTCTATTTGTTATCCATGTTCTATTAACTGGAATAGCACATGACCAAGATTTTGCACCCGTTTTAGTCGATCCTTTCTTCCATAGTTGAGCGCAGAATACAATTCCAGCAGTAAGTAAGAATTGTTCACCCATTAAAGATGTTACTTCAAGGTTTCCATGTTTCTCTTGTTGGCCACGGATTTTTGGTGGAACTGGATGTACCATAATTGTTTGAATTACAGATCCCTCCTTAACTAAGTCATTGAAATTTACTGTAAATAACTCGAAAACTTTTGTCTGTGCTATAATATTTGAAATAGACATTATTAGTTTTAAATTTACACCAGTATTATAAGGATAACAAGGAAATGAATCAGCTTTAATTCCAGCATTAAGAGCAATGTCTTTTGCTTCATTAGCTCTTATTCCTAATGGTAGATAACCTAATAGATTTTCAGTCATAGTTAATTCATCAGTATTTAAAGATGATGCATATGATCCAGGCGAAGTATCACTTATACTTTGTCTTACAGCTTCACTCAGTACCCCTAAACAAGGTATTTCTTCATACAGATTATGATTATCTGTTGTTACAGGTCCATAGAATCCACCATATTCGCCAATTTGACTAGTAGGTAATTTTGGAAACCATGGATAAAGATGTTCTCCTGTTACTGTTTGTATGGAACCAAACACTTGAAGTTGTAATAGTATTGGCTCAGGAATTGAAAAATTAGATTGTTGTAAAATTAGTAACAAATCTCGTTCTTCAGGAGTGATAGGTTGAAAGAGTTTCATCTTAAGTGAAACAAATCTGAACCATAGTAAGCTGGTACTATAATAATCCAGATATTCAGGTAGGATCCTTTTACGCACATTAAGGTCATATAGATACAATTCAAAATATACTCGCCTAGATATATCAATTAAGGTTGGAGCTGATGGTGTTATTCTTGTATACATATTTACTTCTTGTAATGACATACTAGTAGATGCAAAAATTGGATTTTTGGCTGGGTCATGTTGTGGTATGGCAAGTTGTTCTACTGTTTGTTGTTGCATCTTAGATGATTTGATGATAAGAAAAACTTCTTAGACGTAATGTTGCCTTATGTTTATGCAACTTGAGATGCTAACCAGTTTTAGCTATGAACTTTGTTCTACAAGAAATCATTGAGCTGTAATAACATCGGTATGATCTCATATATATATATATATATATACCAAAATTGTGCATGCAAAGAAAATATATAAAAAAAGTACTGCAATAATTTTCTTACCTTCTCTATCAGTACACTCAACCTATAGATATTCATGCCAGAAAGAAAACGAGAGTAGGAATACCGAACGATTAAACATTACAACATGCTGTGTGTGAAGGACATAGGTTCAAGCCTCAAGCAGTGTTGCAATAATAGGATTAATTAATTAATGGCTCCTACTTCTGAAAATTCCGGAAACAATCAGAAACAATACGCAGGATTGGATAAGGATTTGAGTTCGGGCATGCCCAGTATTGCTTTGCAGTAGGGCCACTTTTTTTAACGCATGCGCATTGAAGACACTAAAATGAAGTAAGAAAATCACCATAAAGGTGCCTTTTCATGCTAACATTCGACGCTCTAGGTATCAATCATAAAAACTTTTTTCCTAGGATGAAAAGTAAAAAGTGAAAAATTTCTTCATTAATTTCAATGGTAAAAATTTTCACTTTTTACTTTCCATTCTAGAGATAAAGTTTATGATTGATATTCAGGAGTGCGATCAGAAAATAAGAATTTGAATCTATCAGAAACTGTGTATTCCACAATACGTAATTTTTGATAGGTTGAAATTCTTATTCTCTATTCTCTGTTCCTTTATTCCTTATTATGCGGAGCCCCTAACTGTCTTTATACGCCTACCGACATTTATCGGTATGCACAGATATTTTATATGGTGAAAAAGCTGCGCAACACACTGACAAATGTAAGTGTGTACAACTGTTACAGAATAACCTGTAGTATTACTCATAACTTTTTCTCTAAAGTGAAAGTGAAAATTTTTATGCACGTACGTATGTACGTATATACATACATTATATAAAAAATTTTCACATTTCCACTCAGGGAAAAAGTTACATGATCGATACCCAGGTTTCGGAAAGACGCTATTAGCGCTATTTGTATCATTCTATCTTCATCGTCCATTAAACGTAAAACAAGAGGCCTATTCTTTTTAGCTAAACTTTTTTGCACTAGTTCATCTTTCTTCCTCTTTTTTTCTCTTGAAGAGAAAAGGAAGAAAAATGAAGAGAGATGTAACGGTGTAAAAGTTCAACCAAAAAAACAAGTTTAAGAAATGTTAGTTAGTATGACACAAATAGCGTTGATAGCACGTTTCCTGAACGTAGCCGGAGTGAGAAATAAAGCTCTATATATTAAAGTAGCGCATTCTTTTGATCTGAGAGCGAAATATCAACAATTTTCCTATTTGGCTATTTCGATCGCCATTTCGATCGTCTGTAGTCCAATAAGCACTTAATATTATTGGTATAGAGTTTGATTAATACATCCAAAATGAAGGGACTTATGCGCTATTTTGATATACAAGGTGTCTCAAAATAATCGCTAAATATTTCATGGGCAGGCGCAAAGCGGACTAAACCGAATCGAAAAGTCCTGTACCATTTTGCAAGTTCCCCAATAGTTAACGAGATATTAATTCTTAAAGATAGCCAGATACGCGCGTCCACTTGGTCTACTATTGTGAAGTGTATATGCCTACACCGATCGCTTGGTGCGCGGGCTGTAGGGGACTACCTGACAAGAGTCCCACGCCGTTGCGAGTCAATTATATATGGCGCTTGCCAGACTATCTCTAAAATCACTAGGTAACAAAGTACCACGATGAGAAAATTCATTGAATTAGCATTTGGAACCAAAATGGCGTCGAAGTGCTATCCTAACCTGATTCTAAAAGGTTGGAAATCCATACAGGGATCTGAAAGAAGAAATAGAACCTAATTCTATTAGTATCAAAAATGCCGATTGCTGTATCAAAAACTGCAAAAACCGCAACGAAAGAGGCTGAGGTTTTGAATAATCGCGCGTCATGGAGCCAAAATGGCGGCAGTTCGCGGTACTTAATCTAGTGACTTTAGTTACTCCCGCTCCCCACAGTCTGCACGCCAAGGATTAATATCTCATTAATTATTAGGGAAAGTTACAAAATGATAAGAAAAATGATACAGAACTTTTCGACTCAGTCTGCTTTACTTGCCCATGAAATATTTAGCGATTATTTTGAGACACTTTGTATAGAGTTTTTGTGGAAAATAGTGGAACAGAAAAAGAACAGAAAAGATAAAGATAGCATTCAGCGGACTCAAGTTGAGTGAGCGTTCGCTATTATTGATCTTTTAAATCATTCAATCGGTATTTTAGATCTGGAAGAATACATGAATTAGAGTAGTATAAAGAGAGCAGCTTCAATTCAACCCGGAAATTTGGTGTCCTACATCTGGAATAGTTATATGTCGCATTCCTTGTCTTTCTTTAACTCTTCTAACCTCTTCTTTCTTTAACGTTGTCTTCTTTTTAATTAACAATAAAGATACTTAATGGCGGAACCAATCAGCACTAGACACATGCATTGGCGCTATTATACTTACTCTAATATGAATAATAGCGAGTGCTCACTCTATTGAGTCTGCTGAATGCAGCTAATGATCGATTATTCTTCTCACATTCGACAGTAGAATGATCAATTTCTTACAACTTAAGGAGCATTTGTATTGGCTGTATGCCGTATGCTATAAAGTATATTATATGCCGTAATCTATAAAAATTCTAACTAATCACAACTGAGTATTCTCCTCTTGCAATTGAATGAGAAGAGAACAATAATTCGATTATGATTAGTATTCTTATAGATTACAGCATACGGTTACGATCAATATAAACGCTCTCTTACGATATAAATTAACAATTTATGGCCAATATAAACAATCTTTTAGATCAGCCATACACGTTCAAGTAAATTTTGGCATTTTTATACAAAAAGCAACTTTATACTAAAAGCAACAGCTTAATGCGAGATCTACAATAAAAATCGTAGCAGTCACAGAGTCTTAAATCCTATTTTTCTAGAAAATTAATCAATCACAATCAAATATGAAAAGAATAATCGACTATGATTGATCAATTTTCTATGACTTAAGACCTTACGATCATAGTGAAAAGGATAACAGGGTGTGTGTATAGAGTTCCTCTAAGAGTTAAGACATAAGACCAAAAGGACGCCATTGCAGGATATCAGCCGGAAACAGCACAATTCAACTGTTTGACAGGTCTGATAGTATAGTCCGATTTCACGTTCGCGCCTTCTACACTATGAAACTTGCACCAATTCACAGATTCACTATCTATCGAAAGTATCTGCAAATGATGATTCGAAATCTGACCAAACAGGAGTGGTGCCTCTTATGATTTAACTTTTATTAGAGAGATTCTACAGTTGAACAATGTTTCTCTCTAAATCTCCGTCCAGGATTATTCATAAGGAAGAAATTACAACTGTGAAACGCTAAACATGAGACGTTATATAGTTTTATTTTAAAACTGTCTTAAATATAATATTTTTAATATGTCTTAAGATACTAATCCTCGGATTGATTTACAATATCTTAAGATTGTATTTAAGACAATCTTAAATGTAAGAATCGAATACTATAAATACTGACCTATTTCGCATCGTGAAATTGGTACTAAATCTTTCCTTATACACGAAATGTTCACAGCGATTGGATTGGAACGTAGTTAAATTAAAAGTTTATTTTAATACGTAACATTACTCAAGCCTTCAAAAGATAACTTTTACTTAAACGAGTTCAAACAAACATATCGAAGACATTTTCTGATCATATTAATGCCCATTTTCACCAATGTAGATTAACTTTAATCTTTTCAACTTACTTTTCGTTTTTTTCTAATTTTTAGAACTAGAAAAAGACGAAGGCTAAACAAAGATTAAAATCTATATTGATGGAAATTAAAATTCATCCTTAGGACCGATCTCATCAATTCCGATTAACCTATCGATCGATTAAGTATCAATCGTGATTGATCAATTCTGTTGAACAGCAAATGCGATTGGTTAGTTTCAATGTAACCGATTAGGTTAATCGATCGATTAAATTTCAGTATTGTCAACTACAAGACTTGAAAACATTCTTTTCTGACGGGGCGTCGAGTACTCACGTGTATATAACTTTTTCGCGATTGAAGAAATTTGCGACTAATAAGGACCCGTGTTGTTATTACGTCTTTTACAGCTGCCAGATAATTAAGTTATGAGTTGATTTTGAGTGATCTAGTGAATTTTTTCATCATACCTCTAATAACCTAATTGCGAGTACATGGCCATTGGAAATCCGCGGCGGACACAATTTGAAGTTACACGAGTTCAAGATGAAGAAATCACATTCACGAAAAGACGAGGACAAGAACGAGGAAATGTTCATAAACAGAGACCGCAAACATGATGACTTCAAAGAATTAAAGCATAACGGCGATCACAGGAATTCCAGGCACCACAATGATCATAGGAGTTCCAGACGCAATGACGAGCACAAGAGTTCCAAGCGCGATAGCGATCGGAACTCCCAGCGCGACGATCACGGAGATCGTAAATACAACGATGATCGTGAAGATCTCAGAGACAGCGATGGCAAAGCAGGCGAGAAGCGGAATTCGCCGCAGGAAGAGATCGGCAACAGGTATTACGGAGAACCGGATAAAGCGCGAGAGAATCCGGAAGATGCCAAGCAGAAGCGGACGGTAGATATTTTGACTTCGAAGATAGGAGGCGCGTACATCCCACCTACCAAATTGCGTATGCTTCAAACGGAGATCACTGACAAGTCAGGAGCCGCTTATCAACGTATTGCCTGGGAAGCATTAAAGAAATCTATTCATGGATACATCAATAAAGTGAACACTAGCAACATCGGGATCATAACGCATGAGCTGCTACGCGAGAACATCGTCCGAGGTAGAGATCTGTTGACACGGTCTATTATTCAGGCACAAGCTGTGTTTCCAACATTCACTCCAGTTTACGCTGACATCTATAATCAATTCTAAGGTTCCTAATATAGGTGAGTTGGTACTGAAGCGGCTTGTTCTGCAATTCAAACATGGATTCAAAAGGAATGATAAATCTTTATGCATTTCTTCAGGAACTTTTATAGCGCATTTGATTAACCAGCGTGTGGCTTATGAGATTATCGCTTTGGAAATCTTGACTCTATTGTTGGAGACACCAACCGTCGAAGTAGCCATTGCATTTTTAAAGAAATGTGGTATGAAACTGACAGAGGTTTCGTGAAGGGGTATATCGTGAAGGGGTATATAGAGGCTATCTTTGAAATGTTGAAAAACATACTGCTAGGGACAATTGGATGAGTGAGTCTAGTATATAATAGAAGTTATGTTTCAAATCAGGAAGGATTTAAGGATCATGAGGCTGTACCCGAAGAATTGGATCTCGTGGAGGAGGAACATCAAATCACTCATTTGATAAGATTGGACGACGAGATGGAAGCGCAAGATATATTAAACGTGTTCAAGTTTGACGCTGACTATCTTGCCTCTGAAGAGAAGTACAAGCAATTGTGTAAATTCTTGGCTCGGACATCAGTGATTCGGAAGGCGATGAAGATGGAGAAGAGGAAAGCTCGAACAACGATAGCAGCACAGAACAGACCGAAGGAAAAGAAGGAGTGATCCTCGATAATATAGAAACAAATCTGACGCACTTCGACGGACTATATATCTGATTATACACTCTTCGCTCGATTTCGAGGAGTGTGCGCATAAATTGATGAAAATGCAACTGAAACCTGGGCAGAAGATTGAGCTATGTTTTTGGACTGTTGCGCGGAAATGCGGACGTACGAGAAGTTCTTCGGCCTTCGGTCGGTTTTGCGCCATTAATAAAATATATGTAACGCCGTTCGATTTTCAAAGACTTTCTTATCACATGATATACCGCCTCGACACGAACAAGTTGCGGACATATCGAAATTCTTCGCGCATTTACAGATTCCATATTGTGGAGCGTACTTTTGTGCATAAAACTGAACGAGGAAGACACCATGAGTTCCAACAGAATATTTATCAAGATCTTATTTTAGAAGCTCTCCGAGCATGGGTCTGGCAAAGCTGAACGAATAGGTTAAAGATGTAACGTTGCAAAAGGTGTTTAAAGGACTATTTCCCAGAGACGATTTAAAGAACACGCGTTTCGCGATCAACTTTTTTACGTCGATCGGCTTGGGTGGTTTGATAACAGATGATTTGAGAGAACATTAAAATCCCATCCGAAGCCAGTTACTGTGCATTAATTATCAAGGAAGAATCCACGAGCTCTAGCAGTTCGTCATCTAGTTCCAGCCCATCTAGTTCGATGACAACTTCTTCGACCGATTCTTCTTCATTATCATTAGAGCTTAAAAAACAAGAGAAAAAGAGATGAAGAATCTCCTTAATCAAATATGTTGTGAATTCAATAATTGTATAAAATCCTAATTTTTTTTTAAATTTTTTGTAAATAGTTTTTTTTGTAACAAAAAACAAATATATTTATTTCATTCTAATTCCTTATACAGATTGATAAATGCTATACATAATCAAAAGTTTACCCAGTTGTCTGCGGACGTATGAAAGAGCACTTATGTTTTAGCCTTTTATGTTTTCAGTAATTAATGTTTTCTTGTAATTGGCAATACTGAAATTTAATCGACCGATTAACTTAATCGGACCCAAAATTCAGGTAGCATTTGAAAAGCATGGTAACCGTACATTGCAGAGTCGTGAAGCTCTGAAACGTTCCACTGTATGTTACACTGAGACATCATGTGTTGAAATTCGTAAAGTCACATGAAATAAATTATATAAACAGCACGTTGACAGCACGTTATGTTACGTTGCAGCAGAACATTGACTACACGAATTATACAAATTTTGTCTTTTTGAACAGCGCGCAAAATTTTTATTAATTTTCTTGAAACCAATTATGAGAACTCATCTTCAAGGCATCATCATCATCATTGACTGCGTTCAGCAAACTCAACAGTTGAGCGCCTTTTGCTGTTATTGATGTATGTATTCTTCTAGATCATCCGATTAGATTTTTAGATGTTGAGTCTGCTGACTCAATGTTCCTTGTTGCAAAGCGATATATACATTACTTTATTTTTATTTCAAATGGTTCTCTAAATAAAACAAAAGAAAACATTTTTACAGCTAGTTCCTTTTTTTTATAAAATCAAATAATTTCTTATGAATATAGATTGTTTTAATTGTTTTAAACATTATTACAAAAGAATATATACAAAAGAATAATTCTGTAAGTAAATTAGAAACCTGGAAGAAGAAAGCGTTTTTTAACAAACCGATTCTCATAAGAGAATCTCAAGAGTAAATATATACTTTCTTTCGTTCTAATCAAAGAACTTTTTATTCTTGTTCTAGCT
>NW_017259212.1:336000-354085 GCF_001594045.1 Atta colombica | reverse complement strand
ATATATAAAATTTTCACTTTTCTCTTTCACGTTTTCGCCCTAGGGAAAAAGTTACATGACCTCTTACAGATTATCTGTGACTATACTAGACACAAACTAACAGTCACATACACAATAATTTCTCCGCAATATTGTACTTACTCTCTAAAGGAAATTATAATATTTTCACATAAGATAGATATGTAGCATAATTGGAGTAATATTGAAGTACATACATTATTATCACTGTATTCTAATTTTTAAAAAACGAGACTTTAAAAACAATATTTTTTTATTCTTAATATGTATTTTAGATATGCGTACTGTTTGGGTTGCCTTCTCTTTTCGTTTTTTATTTATTTCTTTTAATTGCTTGAATTGTTGAATGTAGAGATAATACACACAAAAGAAATACTATAATAATTCTCCTTTTTTCCCTGTATATTTTATAAATTAATTTTATTAAATTAATTGTGAGAACTTATCTAACAGCAATATATACGGATTTTTTTGTTTTCATCAATTGTGAAAATATCATTTTAGCTCGTGACCTAGCATACGAGCAGAACACATTGATGCTTGCCGACATGTAATCGTCCAATAAATCTCGTTAAGAGACAAGTGACTCTAACGTGCGTGTTGCAGTCGTATCACTACATATAATTTATAAAAGCAACTCTGTAAACAGTTTAATCTTCACGATTGTATCTTTGCACGTATCTCTCCCAGTTGTCTACTAATTCTCTATACTTTCTTCTTCTTTAGTGTAGATTTTTAATTCACGAAGTTTCTACGTCATGACTATTCTTTACGTTTTAAATTGTCTATACTTTATGAGCCGTTACATCATTCGCGGAAATTTTTCGATTTCACAACTCACATATGAGCCGACATGCGCAACATTACGAGAATATACAAACGATGCATTGCTAATATGAATTACTTAATATAATGACAAATCTGAAATCTATATTATACGTTTCGTTATATAGCAGATAAATTATTGAAACACATACACGGTGCACATTCATGATACGTTCGCGAAGAAAAGAGAAAATACTTGTGCTTATCATTTACTCGTTGCTTCATTTCTTTTTGGTGTTATCAACTTGAGATCTTTTATATTGAAATATTTTTTATAACTAGATAAAAATGAAATGGAGGGCATTTTATGTCGCATGAAATTCATCATTTTAATATTATATAAATAAAATTTTAGTTTTTTTTTTTCACGATGAAATAAAGTTGAAGAAGGGAGATTAATCAGTAGCGAAATATATTTTGCTGTTAATAAATGATATTATAATTTATATCAATTTCAGCATCTTTTACATCGAACTTTCTTATAACTAGATAAAAGCAGATGGAAGCATTTTACGTTTCTCGAAATCCATTGTTTGGATATTAAATACATTGTGTTTTTAGTTTTTTTTACAATAAAATAAAGTTGACGAAGGAAAGAGATTACAATCGTGAATTTATTGTTAATGGATATATTATATATATTATATATGCTATAATTTATAATTTATGCTTATAATTTATATTGCTTATAATTTATAATCACTTCAACATATCTCATGTAATACGTTTGAGTGTGTCACGTCAAGAATAATTTACATAAGAATATCTATTCACGACATGTGTTTTCGGCGTGCAACAGCGAATATCTTGTCTGTTATCTTTTCTTTTTTTTTTTCAATTACACGAGAAGCCCTTGTGGAAAGTCGTCAATTTTTCCATGAGAGTAATGCAACGCTAAGCTCTAAACTGTAAAAGGGTATCATTTCGCGCGTTTTTTTAGTGATATCGAGAATATCACTCGGAGCAAAAACAAGTCTGGCTCGACTGATACAGTGTCCAGACGGGAATTCACAAAAATTGAAATGTGACGACTAATATTGATCGCTCGTATTTTGCGTTTTGCGATCATCACTCTTCCATCAGTATACATCTCTTCGAGAGATCTTCGAGAGGAAAGTTACACGCGTCGAATGTTTTAGAAATTGTGTTAACGTGACCCGTATGCACGTGTCGTGTGGGTATCGTTCGATGAATCGACGCCTTTTGACCAATGGCACGACCAAGTGGCACTTTAATCTCCTACCCGCGATATCTTTTTGCTCATTTATCTTGTATTTCATTGGGGGAAAAAAGCGAAAAAAGAAAAAAACAGATGTGGATTGTAATAAATATTATTTTCCACGGCTTATTTATTCATTATCACTCTAATGTGTCTCCTCTGCTAATTACAGAGTATCGTATGGCGCTTCGCTCCGAAGATGGAATGACGTACACTACGCAACATTTAAAATCGCAACATAAATGTTATCATTTTTGCGAAAATGAACATTCCGAGTTATGAGGTAGAGAGAGAAAGAGAGAGAGAGAGAGAGAGAGAGAGAGAGAGAGAGAGAGAGAGAAGGAGAAAATAACGGTGCATCACTGATAATCGACTCAATTGTTAACGCTAAAAATATTTCGTGCAAGTCATTATATCCAGCTCAGACCGGTGCGTCAACGACACCTGTTTTATCATGGCACGTATGCGTTACTCTATGTCGAGTATGTTTATTAATATGCGCGCCTCTCCACTGCGTGCATGGCAAATTTCGCGGAAGCCCATCGAGGAAATTCCGGCCGTGGATTTAAGCGCCGGATGCCCGACCGAGTAGAGTTACACGTGTGGACTCGCGAGGTCGACTCCGGCGCCAAGTTGCGCCAAACACGTGCATCGTATCTGACACGAGGCAGTGGGGAAAGAGGAGGATGACCCGCGACGAACGTATCGAAATAATTCTTTTTTCTGAAAAAAAAAGTCACGCGAGCCGGCACGATGCGATGTGGCGCGACATCGGGATCGGGTGTTCCCCGCGTCTCCGCGCGCCATCGAAAAACGAATGATCATGGCATCGACGCGACAACAGAGAATCGGCTGATCGGACAAGGTTCTCGCAGGTTCCGTACGACGAACAGCCAAGCGGCATTAGCGGCTGCAGCGCAGGAATGCGCACGAAACACGCGGCACGCGCGCAGCTCCGAATGCTCCGATTCGCGTACGTGTCGCGATCACGTGAACGTCACGCAAAGTGGACGGGCGCGCATGCGCGGCACTCGCAGTCGCGCCGGCCGGTGTTCGCGGCCGCGCATTCAAATCGCGCGTTCAAACGCGTGTCGAACGTGGTGTAACGTGGAACGGTACCGCGCGCGATCATCGGCGCGCCGGCCGAACCGAGGGGTTGCATTCTCTTTCTCCTCTCTTTTTCTCTCCTTTTCTGTCTCTCTCTCTCTCTCTCTCTCTCTCTCTCTCTCTCTCTTTGTTCCTCTTCTTCCCTCCTTCGCGTGCGTATGATATCGCGGGTTTCGACTTCTTCGAGGAACGTCCGATTGTCGTGGTATAGCGACGCGACGGTGAGATAAGACCATTGCTGTTGGTCGTGCGCGTCGGAGTCGGTAATAGATAGGCGTGCGATGCGCTACACTGCGGTCATTATTACGTGAGGAGGAGAAACTGTCCAATCGTTCCCCGCTGATCCCTTAAACACGACCGACGTTTTTTTTCATAAGGACTCTTCCATTCGTCATACCCCGTGCAATTCTCAATCGTGATGCTATCCAATTATTAATTCACGATGCCATATATGATCATATGAAGAAATTGTTTCTACTAGAAAGCATACATAATTGCAATTGACAATTTGATCCTGACGTTCCACGGAGTAAGAAGATTAAACAAGAAGATACCGCGTGAAGAAAAAAAGAAGAAAAACGAACGTTGGTGAAGAACGAGCGGAGTGAAGAGCCCGTGAGAGTTATTTAAATCCGCTCCTCGTCACGTCTGAGGAGCTTGTCGTTACTGCGAGAAATTAGTAAGTAACATGTTATTCACTCACAGTTTTTTATCGTTCATTGACATTCCGCGCGTGGATGATTTAAATCTGCAAATTCCGCGGTAATAATAATGTCCGGTTCGCCAATATGTACTTTCTATTAATTTTGAATTTAAGTTCAATAATTAATTAATAATTAATTTAAAAAAGTTTCCTAGCATGTTTTCTTGTTTAATTGAATACAGAGTTTTATTTAAAATTATTATATAAGGTAACTTGATTTTTCTTTTATTGTTTTATTTATTTCTTAATTATCTTTTTAGATACGTTTAGTAGAATAGAATAGTTTAGAAGAATAGTTTAATATTAGACTCATGGCAAACTTATCTTAAATCACTTGGCAAATAATTATTAGTTTGAATTGCGCTCTTCTCTCTCTCTCTCTCTCTCTCTCTCTCTCTCTCTCTCTGTCCTTCTCTCTTTCTTTTTTCTCTCTTTTTTGTTTTTAGTTCTAATTTGATTCTAGCTCTAGTTTATTTAATTTTATTTTTTGCCTTATGACATTATATGATATAATTCTTACATATAATATCATTTAAATTAAATTTACTAAACGTGATTTAAATTATACAATATGTATATATATAAAAGAGCAAAAAAACCACACGCAGGCTATCATTAGCAAAAATCGTATATTTAAAATTCAATCCAAAACTAATAATAAACATAAACGTTTCGACCAAAATGTGGCCATCTTCAGTATGTAAAATATATAAAATAATGATAAAATAATATAATACCATTTAACATTATATATTAGAAAAAGTAGAAATTTCAATAACTCGTAATTATTAAAAAATCCATTAATAATACTTAATTAATTAATTATGCAATTAATTGGATAATTGTAAGCAATGTTCGTGATTTACTTTCGCGAATAAATTGTGACATTTAAAAAAGTAGACTTTTATTGAAATTAATTTTTTATTCTCAATTTTTAATGATAACGCTAACTTTTATATTTACACACACACACACACACACACACACACACACACACACACACACACACACACACACACACACACACACAAAACACACACATTTCTCTTATATACTATATGTATTATGTATTTAATTCTTGGGAAAATTTATTTTTAACGAAGTTAAAGTTTTTAAAAGTAATTAAAAATTTACTTAAAAAATTTTGAGATAATTTAAAGTGTGTAAAAGGTGTGTAAAAGCCAAAATAACCTAAAATTTTTAAAGTTTTTAAAAATGACTTTAATATAATGTAATCAGTACATTAGTTTCTTTCAGTTATTCTTAAATAAGTTTTAAAGTTATTTTAAAGAAGAGTTTAAAGTGATCAAATTTACCTTTATTTCTTAGATTTTTTTTTACAATAAATTTTAAGTATTTTTTAAAATTTTCCGAACTAATTTATTATTTTCCCAAGGGAAAAATATTTATTACATAATTCATATATTTAATTTTATCTACAAGTATTTTATCTACTAGTATTGTAAATTTATCTAAAATAGTTTTATCTAAAATAGTTTTTGTATTTTGGCACATGAGATATTTATGAAATTTTTCTTCATACATTTGTGCTTAGCACTTGACGAAAATATACGTGTGTCAATATAATATTGAAGCCGATATTATTATGATAAGTTTGGATTTTTTTCAATAATATGTCGATAATGATAATAATTCTTTAATTTATGTCAGAATAAAAATTGTGATTGTAGAGTGAAATGTGATTTTTTTTGTATAGCATAAAGAATCTTAATGATATACATAATAAATTGAGCTTACCGAAATTACATTAATAATTTCGAGCGTACATTGCAATCGCGTGATATAGTAGTTGCAGACACATTAAACAAACGCGCTCGGAAATGTCTGCAACAAGTCTGGACATTCTCCTTGCCGGGAATTACTTGTAGCCGTATATTTTGTCTCACAAATATCCGTAACTTGTAGACATCTGTATTTGAAATTTATTTACATTCTTCACTTCATTGTTAACTTTATGATCCGATTCTGACGACATAAATACAAAGTATAATAAAAATTAAATAGAATTACATTTTTGTTACTCGCGATGCAGACAAATAATTATTATTTCAGAACAAATTTGATTCCTTGAAAAACAGATTTGCGAGAATACATTTCTATAAAGATTTAATTTTAATTAAAGTTTTATGTTTAGCAAATTTACTCTCTAAAATCTTTGAAGTGTAATTCTAAAGAATAACAAAGAGTGATAATTGAGCCAACGCAGAGTTGAAAAAGAATAGTTCAATTGTTAATTTTTAAAAGTGAGATTTTAAAATTTTTTAAAGTTAGATTCCATTGCAAAGATTTTAAAGAGTAAATTTGGAAAAAGCACTCAATAAAGATTTGATTTTTTTCACATGCTAGATTTTAACAAAAAACTTTAGTCAAAGGTGATAAAAACGTTGCGATTATCACACGTGAGAATAATCGCGATGCAAAATAATTCAGATTAAATTCAAATTTTTTATGAATCACAGACATTTTTCTCGATAATAAAAAATATCGAGAACAAATCTGTTGTGATGATCTATAAATAACTTTTATTCCTTGTTTATCAATATCTTTTCTATCGTATTTCCGGAAAAAAATATCGATAAAATTATATTACAATCAGAAACTTCTCATATATTTTATCGTGAAACGTTTTAATCAGAAGATTAGAATTGGAAGAGATAATATCTAAATATAAACTGACGTATTACAAGTAAATTTGGAAAAACTTATCAATAGAGATTTTATTTTTTTCATTACATGCTAGATTTTAACAAAAACTTCATCTAGGATAATAAAAGCATGCGTTTAACACACGTGAGAATAAATGCAATGCAAAACTCAAATAAAATTTTTACCTCATGAACCAAGACATTTTCCTGGAATAATGGAAAATACCGGGAGCAAATCTCTTTGTTATGGTTTATAAATGAACTCTTGTTCCTTTTTTCAGTATCTTTCTTATCATATTTCCGCAAAAGAATCGATTATAATTATACGATATTAACCAGGAACTTGTTCACATATTTTATCATGAAACTAGCAAAAAATTCTATTTAGAAAGATTAGAATTGTGTGGAACAAAAGATAATATCTAAACCTTAACATCTTAACAGTAATATGTCCTTAACAGTAATATGTAACTTGTACCATTTATTTATATGCGATTTCGAAATTCAGCGGGCCGAGGAAAACGAGTTTTACACATGTATTATCGCTTCTTGAAGAGAATTCTTTGTTTACAAACAAAACCCAAGATAACTTCCTCAAGTGACAAGTCGCGCAATTTACACATATGTTATATATTATGTCGTTATCAAATTAGCTCGTCAATGTCAAGTCTATTTTTACTATTGTTGCGGATTGTATCGATGCGCATTAGCAATACATATATGATTAAAGGAATTTTATTTCGCAATTAATCAGCAAGCTATATCAAACAATTAATTAAATGGATGATAAAATTTTGTGTAATTAATTAAAATATTTGGCTATTTGGTTAGTGTCAAAAATATACGAGATGATTCAAATGAAGACATCTTGTTCCACTTTGTTTTATTTTTTTAATTTTAATAATTATTTATTTTATTAATTAAACGTTCAATAATAAAATAATAAAACAAAATATTCTTTTAATGAATGGATAGAGGTTGAGAAATTATTCCTGAAAATTTCTTGTATCAGATCTTTTCAGAGGAGTGGGTGTCTCAAATATAGGTTCGCCCAGATATTTTCTCGAAACCAGCTCGGCGGCTTCCTAAACGACATTCGCGTCGTGTGTAGTCGTGCGTTTCGTGCTCGCACAAAAGCCGACATTTTTACCGATTAATCGACCCTCGAACACACCTACGTGATATTCTAGCATGAAGCAAAGCGCTATTATAGTTTCCGGGGAAAGCCGAGTCTCGCGACTTTTCGCGAGTAGGGGTGTTTGAGTAACCGGAGATATCCCGTGAAAAAACAAGGAAAAATTCTTTGTTTTTTCATAGATGGATTAGGCATTCAAGTATAACAAAGGAACCTGAATTTACGCGAATCCATAGTGCAGGAATAAATATGTTTTGTAATCTCGTAGTAAACGTACGTAATGTGCTCTGTCACTTATGTAATAAGCATATCAATGCGTGCATTAATGAGTAAACTACGATATTATTGAGAAAGTGAAGGAAAGAAAGTTTAGGCGCGACATAACGAATAATGAATAAATCGATATCTTATCTGCGTCTATTAAATCGTCTACTAATTTCATCATTCATTTTTATCTTAATTATATTGTCATGATTCAATATTATTACAAATGTTCAAATATTATAAACTATTATTATGTCTGAATATTTTTGTAAAATTTGGGTATAATACTCTTATTAATTTAAAAATTATTTAATTTTTTTGCCTTGATTCTTATGTAAAATATGTAGTGCTTACTTGCAAAGATAAGAAAATAATATTACATATTTAAATTGAATTTTTGTTATATACCAATGAAACTCTAATAAATATTTATAATTAAATGTTTATAATAATTAAATGAAATAATTTGCTTGAATCTTTGCTTTTTTAAAAGTTATTTAAAATAAAACTACAGCAAATGATTAATTGCATTGCATAAGTCATTAAAAGCTAAATAATTTGTTATTTTACTTTTCGTAGTTGATTTTAGAGTGTATTTCCTAAATTTTTTTATTCATGGTTGGTTATTTTGATTGATTTTTTTACTGACAATTTTTTAGTAGATATTTCACAGCTAAAACATAAAGAAAAAAGTAAATTTGAAATCACGTGATTCTCGAATGATTTACATCAGATATCACGGTAGAAGTTAAGACGCGTGACACACTGTTTAATTAAATAGATGTGAATGTAACTTTGATACTTGAGATACTTAAATTGATTTCTCACTTCTTTTACAGACTATGCATAAAAATGTTTTCTTTATCATATATTGTAAAATGTATTATTAAATTAAATTAAATTAAATTAAATTAAATTCGTACATGTAGGTATCAATTAATTCATATTTAATTATTAGATGATAATTTATTTGCTTTTCTGATATTTATCTTGTTAAAATTGCAATTTGTAAAATATTTTCATTTATTTAAGAAGTTTATATTAATTAATATAAAAGCAAAAAGGATTATTAAACTACTAAGTTTAGACATTTCTACTGAAGCATGTTTGGTTTCCCATCCAGGTATTCTTCGGGTATCATCCTTATTTAACGATCAGGTAAATAACAAGAATGGAATAGCACTCAAATGGGAACATAGCCCTGTATAGATTTATATTGTACAATATTATGCATATAGTATGGATATTGTATATATTGTATAATTATATTGTATATATGAAACAAAAAATATCTTGCGGAAAAATTCCTAACAAAATAATATTTCTATGTTTCTGTTCGAAGAATAAGTTAATGTGTTTCTGATACTACTTTGTACCCATATTTAACGATAACGGGTGTATGTTAAGATGTGAGACCACATCTCACGGTCTCACGTGGTTTTGGCGACGAGTTAAACTTTGTTCGGTAAAATTCCGTAATCGGCCATTTCATGAGGGCGTTAGAGCCAAGCAAGAAGGAGAAAGAGAGAGAACTGAGAATATGTGTATATCGGTTATCATTACTGCTTCGAACCAGAATATCGGGAGCGATAAGGCCGAGAGGATTCGACCTCAACGGCGCCTCCATCCGAGTGAAAAAAAAAAAGAAAAAAAATGAGGGGAAATATTACTATGCTGGGTACAATATACGGAGTCGTCCGATTCCGAAAGTACCAGATATGGTTCGTCGAACGCTTATACAAGATCTCTCTCACGTGTTCGTCGCGTGAATGCAGCAGCGATTCGAAATTATAATAGAATATTCCTATCAATAGTTCCGTTTACAGCCATATGTAAACTTAAATGTTGTTCTCGATCTCCATATCGAATTCTGAAAGTACTAGATATGATTCGTCGAACGCTTATACAAGATCTCTCTCACGTGTTCGTCGCGTGGATGCAGCAGCGATTCGAAATTATAATAGAACATTCCTATCGATAGTTCCGTTTACAGCCACATGTAAACTTAATTAAATGTTGTTCTCGATTTCCATATCGAGATTACAAATGCGACTTCAAATTTTTTATATTATTTATGTATATACAATTAAAACCCTATAACTTTTACATAAAATAATTTTCCTGAAAATGTTTCATTTTCGAGATAATCGATAATGTATCAATAAAAATAAAACATTCTGTGTATTTAATCGCAAAAATTAAAGCACTAAAAATAAAAACTGAATAAACGAAATTTCAGAAAAGGATTTAATTAAGTGTAATTAATGATTATAGTTTATAGTAATAATTATGTGGTCGCGCTAGCGAATGTTCGATTTTTCGAACGCTCGCGAGCAGATCAAAATCTCAAAAAGAAACATCAATTGTAAATATTAAAATATTAAAATATTTAATTTATATAAGAGGTAAAATATTAAGGAATAGATCAGAATATGCTTGTCTCCTGATAATCTGCGAGCTATTTTTAGTACCACGCATTCGCTGTTCGACCAGGTCTCGAATTTGAATGAAGCTACTCGAATTCCATCGACCGGTCCTTCTGCTCTCTACCAGGCCGGTTTATGCTCGTTTCATGTGACATGCATGTGAAATGAGAAAACAAGTTGAAGAACGTCTCCTCTCGTTCGTTCATTTTACGATCGACAACTACTTTTTACATTCAAAAGTGACTTTCAACAGCTGACACTTGTAACAATGTATTCGTACAAGGGTGCATTCAGAATTCGTAATCAAGGTTTATTGTACGTTGCTAAGTAGACTCATCGATTCATTGATACATCATATGTAATGATATTAGATATCGGATTTTTATGCAGATATTTTTTACAGACATGCGCAAAATATGCAAATTTGCACAAATATGAAAATATGCACAAATAAATATGCATTTTGAATACTTTTTTAAAGAGAAAAATTTCTATTTTTACTTTCCAATCTGCTTTCTAAAAAAGTATGAAATTGCCTAAGAATCTGATGTTTAGTGATGATCGAACATGATATTACAAATACAAATACAAATTTTACGATAAATATTAAAGTTCCTCGTGATTTTATCATCTTTCCAATCAATGAAAAAGTAATATAACAGACTTCCAAAAAATGTAGATTGAATTAATTGAGGTCATATTCTTTATATAATAAAGCTCCAATCTTTGTACAGAGAGGATTTCCATAATTTATGTTTATAAATATTTTTTTCAGTTTTCCTTTTGTAATTACTTGCTGAACTCAGTATTAATAACATAATTTAACGCCGATATATAAATGACATTATAATTTATGCTAGGAAATTGGAAATCAATACCGATATATTTAGCGTTATTTGCCTTTGTAATAAATAAAAGAAATAAATTGCATAAAATTAGAGTCATTAGAAAAGCATTATGTTTAAAAAATATACAAAATACTTTTTCTGATATTTTATGAAGGCTTCTAATAATTAAGAATAATTAAAACATAAATTGAGATCAAATGACAACGATTTAAAATTATAGAAAACATCAAATTGAGAAAGAAACTTGAAAAATTTGATTATAAGAGTTTCTATATGAACAAACTTTGTAAATTTTAAAATTTACTCTATTATTATTACAACTCGTTTGAAATATATTTTATAAACAGTGGATTTTCAAGTAACAACATTAGAGTATCTGAAAATTCAAAGTAGTAAAAAATAACGATTCAGGGTTAGTGTTTACGTTCTCGTACCATCTTATTCTTCAATGCACCGAGTAATATGATATCGAGATTATCATAGGTCAGACGCGCACAAAGGTTTTGGCATCATTATTTTGGCATCATTTGTCTCTTCTTTCAGATAACGCTAATTCTTTTGTAACTTTTACTTACGCGGATCAACAATATTATAATTAGAATGCGATACTAGATATAATATCAATTTGAATGAAAGAACATAATTAACTAATTGTAAGCTAACTCCATTAATTACTCATTTCTCTTCAAATTTAATCTCATTCATGAAATTAATTATCAAAAACTCGATTACTTAGTTATATAAAGAAATATATTAGCATTTTGTTTATTATAGTTATTATTTTTATAGTTATTATTTTTATATTTTCTGCTAAGCATCATTATTATTTTATAAAGCATTATAAAAATATTTTTTTATTTGAAAGTTTAAAATTTACAATTATAATGAAAAATAAAATTTTTGCTACATAAATTTCGCAAAATTCTTTGAATATACTCGTTCTTTTTTTATACATTTTATATAGCGAGGAAATTGAAGTTGTTTTGGATCAGTTTCACAGAATCTATAACGCATCCACGCGAACGATCGCATTTCCATTCACGATTCGTCTTTATTTTTGCCAACTGATTCATGTGACTAAACAGGCACGTTGAACTATTTGTGGAATTGTTCATGAGAAGTAAAATTGATGTAGCTGCCATTTGTTAACTCGTGTGACAATACATCCTCCTCGTCAACCGCGTCGAAACATTGTCTCTAATAACGTCATTAAAAACGTCATTCGCCTTCTCAATCGTGCAAGTGCATATTTAACACTATCAGTAAAAACGCGCACTGCCTTTTTTTCCTCAATGATAAAGAATATGTGTCTTGAGCGGCGAGAGGTAATTCTGATTGGTTTAACAGGCAATATCGCACATTGCGGACTGACAAACAAAAGTCACGCTATACTGGCAAAATCGTCAAAACCGATATCAATGTGTATTTTTGCAATCCACGTGCGATTAAATTTTCTTGTTTGATTTCTCGTTTGATTGAAGATATGTTACCAGATCATAATACAGTAAAATATAAGGCGATTTTTTTTATGATGATAACTTATGTTGCAATCCATTTATAAATATTCCTAAAAAATAAAATATCAGTGTACATTACATAAAATTATTAATGACTTAAATATACAGCTGCAATATATATTTTATGTTAAACAAATTGTTATGATTCAATATTCATGTCATTGAGATAATTCTTAGAATTGAAGAAAGATAAGGTAGGATAAGTTGAATCTCGATTAAGAGTTAACCGTGAGTTATGAAACTAGACCTAAGTAGATAACTATTTACTTTTATTGCACATTGCACATTGATTCCTGCGCCGCGACTCCCATTATTGTCCTTATTACTTATTGTTTATTAAATTGACGGAAATTTATTTAATATTGTTAGCCTCAGAATTATTATTTATCCCGATCTTTCATAAACATAAAGTACATTTGCAACTTTAAATTGTTTGTAACTAGAGAAATAATCTGGCAGATTTGTTAAACGACAATCGAATTACCACAAATCGAACGACGAATACATAAAAGCGATTATATTTGCATATTTATTTTAACAGATATATCTTTTATTTCTTTTATTTTTTGTATGTTTTATTTTATTATTTATTTAATATAAAATTTTATAATGATATATAAAAATTTAAGTTTTGTAGTGTAAGGACAGTAATCAATAAATGATTGTGTTTGATGACCTTAGGTCAGTTATTATCAATTACTTATATATGTAATAATCATAAAAATAACGGAAACGTGATCAATTAATCAAATAAATCGTAGATTAGACAATGTTTATAAGAAAAGGTTATAAGAAGCACAACCCATCTTTGACAACTTCTTCCACGTGTTTGACTCCTCCTGCCCGCTTTATTATCTCTATGTCTAATTCTCCGAGTCAAATAGCCTTATCACTTTTTGATAGTTAAATACCAATGACTGATAGCGACGACTGATTAACAAAAAGTCTATCAAGTTCATATCGTATTCGAGTGTTTTTCATAACATTTTTCCAAGTTACACATAATATAATAATACTATCGTTAATTGACATTGTTGTGTCATTTTTTATTTCAGTGTAATGTGAAGTATTTATCAATATTTGCAATGTGTATATTTTTATTATCATTATACATATATATAAAAATAATTAAATTTATAAATTTTATAAACTGTATGATAGTCTGTATTTAAATTTAAAAAATTTACAATTATGAATTTAAAAATTAAAAATAAAATTAGAAGTAAAAAATTAAAATTAGAAGTTAAAAAATAAAATTGAAAAAGATTAGAATATATCATCAAATTATTACAAATATTTCAAATTTTTGTGTCATATATTGAAGTTATTACACGAAGTTGTTTTAATTTTTCCGAGTTCAATAAATAATTATTACTTAATACTTGTTTTAGATTTAATTACTTTGTTCATTTATTAATATACATGCATAAGTAATTTTATGTGATTATTATTACACATAATAAATATATATAATATTATAGTTTTTAGGAACCGTAAATGTGAAAATTCACACGCACATACACACACACACACACACACACACACACACACACACACACACACACACACACACACACACACACACACGCTCGCTCGCGTACGCGCACATATATATAATATTACAATATATGTATATATACATGTGTATATGTATACATGATAATGTTAGATACAATATTATATTGTATTTTAAATTATTATACATGTGTATATAATTAAAACCTTTTCCGTTTAAAACTAATATTTAAAATTAACGGTTACAGATTAAATTTTCTCCTTCTTTAAAAAAAAAGCACTAAATCATAAAAAACTTATTGTGACATTAAAATATCACGCATCTTTACTTAAAATAAGTATCTTATCGATTAAAGCTATGTAAGTCACGTACAAGACGTGATATTTCGACTTTGACAATTGCATTACGTAATTTAGCCTAATCTTAGATCCGTATTCCTTATTTCTCAAATGAAACCAATATCACGTTTGTTCTGAGTGATTGTCTACTTATTGAGACAGACATGTTATAAATAGCATATAATTTGATTCATTTATAAAGATTTGCAAGATAGATTTCATTCATCACATTTTCGTAGCTTCAAATATTATTTAAAAATATTTATATTTTTCCATGGCTTTCGCAATTAATAAAATAAGTAAAATGCACAATTGATAAAAAACATGTTTTAAACGTGTTTTAAGCAGTTTAAAACATAATACTTAATTGATGTTTTTAATATGTTTTAAATATGTTGTATAGTACTGTTTAAAACATATTTAAAACATTAAAAACCTATTTAAGAAGAAACATAATATATTTTTTACTTAAAAAAAAACCATTTGTCTTTACCAACCTGAAATGTCATTACTTCATCTTTTACAAAGTATCCTTGATATACATACATAAGATTTTAGAAATAAATGGCCAAATTTTAGTATCATATTCTATTAAAAAATGTATGAAAAAAGATTACATGTATACATTGATCCGGAAATTCTTCCTTTTAAAGATATAAACATTTTTTGTTTATCTTAAAAGTTTACATAAACAGATATCACACAACGTAAATATTGTAGTAGACTAACTCAGTAAATGAAAATAAATTAAAATGGATTGAAATTTTTTTCTATCCGAATGTGTATTTTAAATAACGAATACTTTTTTTGGATTTAATTAGATTCAATTAGATTTAGTTGGATACAATTGGATTGAAAACTGCAACTTTCCTAATCAAAATTTTGAATTGAACAGTATTCACAATTATTTTGTGTTTTTTTATTTGTGTATTGTGTTGCACATAGAAAAAAACTAATATTATTTTTAGATTGAAAGATAGAGATATGCTCCATGCAATTCTTATAAATGAATAAAAATACAGGATTGAAAAGCATTCATTTTAACATTCGTGAATCAATATTTCTGAAAATCTGAATCCATTTCAATTCACTTCAATCCATTCTCGTTTGCTGGGAAGTCATACTGTCATCGAAAGCAGCCTTGTCAAAGCTAACTAAGTCACTATTTAAATTTTGCATAGTTAAAATAGTGTTTATGAATGAAATTTATTTCTATATCGAGTGGACAGATATTCATTTCATGTATGGACGAACTAACGGAAATTACAGAGAAATTCAGCATCTGTATTATGAAAGACAAGGAAGTCATTTTCAGCAGTTTCATTACAAATCTTTAAAATATTCTGTCACAAACAAGAAATGTTTATGTTTTAAAAAAGAAGAATTTTTTTATTTATGTTTACACATGATTTTTCATCTAGGGACAGTAAAATACGATACCAAAGTTTGATTATCTGTTTCCGAGACACTTTGTATAAGTACACAAATGTTGTATTATATATTTCTCGACATTTAAAAAAAAACGTATCTCTCTCTCTCTCTCTCTCTCTCTCTCTCTCTCTCTCTTTCTTTGTTGCTCGTAGATTTCTTATTAAAAAAATTAATATCAAATAATAAGAAGAATGTATTTAATAACTTGTTAGTTTACGTCATCAATGTTGGGTTCCATGCTTAATAATTTACCTGTTCATCATGCAATATTACGTTCTACTGACAACAAATGATTCAACTCCAAAGCTGTATGTAGTCACCACATGGCGCCAATACAGGATTGCATTAATGAACAAATCGCTAAGATGACCGTGAATATCTCTGGTCATGACCCTAGGATTACAGTGCACTTTAAATTATGATTAATTAATGAATTTCAATATACACATTATCTCTATTATTTATTAAAAATATTTGCTGTCCAGCAAATCTTCGTTATCTGTTTCATAGTTTCTTATTGTCGTAAAAATTAATAAATGATAAACTATACATACGCATATTATACATGTATTACAATTAAAAATTTGTAGTTATGCAAAATATAAAAAGAAATAAGGAATATACTTTATATTTAAAAAGTGCTATTAATATATTATAAATATATTAATAAAATATTTGACAAAGTGAGAGAGAGAGAGAGAGAGAGAGAGAGAGAGAGAGAGAGAGAGAGAAACAAAGGAACATTAAAAGTCCAGAAGCATTTTGTTCTAGCCTATTTTTTAATTATTCATTCTTTAAATTTAAAGCTTGCAGCTTATGAGTTGGCAAGTTTCGTGACCCCTACGCGGGGTTAAGGTTTTCTATTTCAAGCAATTCGCAGTTGGTCTGAGAGTCTCACAGTCACTAGTCCTCTTCCCGCTCTTGATGCTATCCGCGAGTTTATATCTACCTTAAAGAGTGTGGACAATTGGACCTGATCCAAGGCCGTGTTTCACGACGATCTAAATTTGGCTGCGAGATTATCCGAAATAGTTTGACTGCGTAATATTCCTCACCGAATCATCTTACCAGTCGTTCTCCAATAAAAAAGGGCACTATCTAATTGTGATTTTATACTGTACCGCATTCAAATATTTTTGACAAACATTAGAAAAGTTTTTCGCGCTTAAATTTTGGAAGGATTAAATTATATTACATTTCACAATTTTTATTCTATATATATTTTAAAGAAATAACGCAATATATATCAGTAAAAAAATTAACCATTTCTCAATTATCAAGAACAAAAAAGTTTTATATATAATCCAATATATTCCAATAACGAGATTAAAATATTTATAAAAGTAGAGATAAATGTGACATAAACGTAAGATGACCCAAGAGCATTCTTTATCCATGCAAATAATAATGCAATTTATGGAGGACAAAAGAGATAAATACGTCTGACATATTTGACTTATTAAAAAGTGCTGTTGATATTAACATGACCATCTTATCTTTGTAAAAATAAATTATTATACTTATTATATATAATGTCAATGTCACATTAAGTAAACGTATTATAAAATTATTATATAATAAAATAGTGACCAATGAAAAAATTATGAATTATTATATTAGGTGTGGGAAAAAGTTCGTGGCGTTTTTCCCATTAGATGGCATTAAAAAAACGCCACGAACTTTTTCTCCCTAATAATAAGTCTCAGCATATAATTATTATCATTATTAATGAAAATTATTTGCAGATAAAACATTTATTTAATATATAAAAAACATTTATAATATTATAAAAATTATAAATTGTAGAGTATCATTAATATATCAATTGAAACGCAGAAAAATGCGCTTTCACAACTGTGATCGCGCCTATCGAACTTGCAATGCATATATCGGACATTCGCTGCAATCGTGTCGCGTATTCCTTTTTATGGTCTTACATGTGTAAACAAAAGAAGCTAAGCGATAAACTGCCGTTGACACGTGTATAACCGTTTCTTTCTGTTATTCATGCTACCAACAGCAGAAAGCATCGTTGATGATTGTTGACAACCATCAATTTCCGGAACAAATAC
>NW_017259212.1:326102-335900 GCF_001594045.1 Atta colombica | reverse complement strand
TGTATATATTTGTATCTCCTTCTGATGATCTGACAAAAGTATTATTTGGAATAAAAATTAATTAGTTTTCAATCGGCTACACATTGCAATGTTAAAAATTTGCAAAAAAATCTTTTTTTGCAAATTTTTTAGGTAAAAAGTCAAGTTCATTGATCCTATACGTCTAAATTTAATACATCTAAAGGTTATAGCAAATAATTGAATTTGTCTTGATGTCAGATACAATATAATGAAGTCAAAAACACAGTGCTATTAAAAAGAATTAAGGTGATTTTAACTTTTTACCTAAAAAAGAATTTTTTTCAAATTTTTAATATTGCAATTTGCAGCCGATTAAAAACCGAGTAATTTTTATTCAAAACAATTTTTGTCAGATCATCGAAAGTGTTGGAAAAATCGTAATCACAGTTACATGGGATACTCTGTGTGTGTGTGTGTGTGTGTGTGTGTGTGTGTGTGTGTGCGCGCGCGCGCGCGCGCGTGTATTATATGTATGACGTAATTATTAGATATTTTAAAAAAAAATTTTTAAAAAAGATATTTTTAAAAAAATTTATAAAGCAACATGCAATTTATTGCTTATTGCGTTATAAATGTTCATACTTCGTAATATTCTAAAGTCGTTAGCGAGAAACATTTCAGTAAACATCATCTATCGTTCGTTATATAATATTTACCTAACTGTTTATGATAATTAATGGATGACGGCCCGACCTGATCATTACTTCGATGAAAGATTTTTTATTTACCTCTTGCATTTGTGATAAAAATATCGTAGATGTATTTATCACGCTGGAGCATACAACGTGTATCTCGGAAAAGCACGATAGATCCGTGAATAGAGATGTAATGAGGCGCGTCGCATCGAGAATTAAGTCTGTGAGTTTAAAGCCATTCTGTGATCTCTTCAGGAACGGTAAAAATACGTCGCCGAATATATCGTACTTAAGCACGCGGTAGTATACCTGAAGAGAACAGTGCAACGCTCCGATCAGTCGTCAAACTGATGAATAGGAAGTGCAATGAAGCGTATCAAGACTATTGTTTGCGAACATACGATAATCGCAGAACTGACAGGCCTCTGTGAAATAAATCTTCATTATTATTTACAAAAAAATTTTAGTAATGTTAGACAAAAAAATGAAATGATTCCATTTTTTAGTAACGTACTTATTGATGCTATTGCGTGAAAATAATTATAATCTTAATCAATGTTTACAAGAAAATTATTGTGCAAACGAATATATATCTTTCTATCACTTTTTGATATCACTTTCTCGCTTGTAAATAAAAATGATTAATTGCATCATGAATCGCTATTTCATCTTATTATATTTTTCGCCAATTTTTGACGATACATGTTGTTGGTTAGATAAAGCAGATTATAATGACTTCGGAAAATTACAGGAAAATGATAATAAGAGTCGTAGCAAGAAATGATAAGATTCTTTGTGCATATCGTTAGACCAAACAATCTGCTCTCGCTAAATCGTTGTTAGATGAAGCAGACTGAGAATGACATCATGCGACCTCAACCCTCACTTATTTAGATTTAGATAATTAATCTTATCAATCAATACGTTTTTTATAACGAGTTTTGTCTGTATGATATCTAGTTTCCAATTATTAACTTAATTAATGTTTAGTTTAAGTTTTATCTTAGAGAAACTTCATTCTAAATATTTAGTAAATCGTTCTAATCGTTCTAATTCTATAAGATTAAACTTATCCGAATTAAAGTAATATTTTTGTATATTTTGGTTGCTTAATATATTATCAACATATTCTAACTATATTACATTTCTGCATGTTATTTTTCTTTATATTCTAACTATTACATTTCTGCATGTGTTTTCAAATGTATAAGCATGAAGAATGTAACCTATATTATATAACATGTAACATATATTTTAAATGTTAAACTTAATAAGCAGAAATGCATAGCCACTAAATGCAGACACAAATCATTACGTTTCAATTGTATAGTTATCCTGAATTAAGTTCGGCCTTTGTAGTCGAACTTGATTAATTTTTAATATTAAGCACCTTTCTTGTTTTGCTAGCAGAAATGAACATTATATCACTCGTACAAATGTTTAGAGATGCACTTAATTCTGCTATCATTATTCGCAACCTGTTGCAAACTAATTATTTTATGTCTAAACTAATTTTACAAACATATGTTATATTTGATTTAAATTATTTAGAAGATAACAACACGCTGAAATCTAAAATTGAGCCCATGCGATTCATGGTCTGCCGATTCTCCGCGCTGCCATTCGGTTTCGGTCTGGTACCTACTGTATATACATGCGTGTCGTGTCTCGGACCCGGTTCACCCGGAACCGGTCTCTAGAAAAGGAAGAGCCGTTTGCTGGTTCGTCGCGCCTGGGAGTCGTAATTCTACTCCGCGAGTAACTTGATTATGCATACATGTAGTGCATATTTGCGCTAACATAAATGTATATCAATGCTAAATTATATACACAGATATGTCAATAAATTTCAGTAAATTCTAAATACAATTTTTATCCTCAATTAGCTCGAAACATAAATTGCACTACATTACAATAACTTTGTACTCAGCAAAATAAAGATAATGTATGCTTTCCATTTGATAACATAAGTTGACATAAGTGTCGTTCTGTTATTCAAGATTCTGAATGTCAAGAAAAATAGAATGCTTGTGTCAACTTGTGTCACCAAATGAAAAGCACTAGTTTTCTTTGTAAAATATGATCCGAGCTCATATAAGAATATATACATGAATTAAAAATTATCTAATGAAAAATTATAAGAGAAATATATCCAATATTTTAAATAAGATCATCTATGCCGTTGTATATGATACCACATATTTCTATTATTTAGTGTATTAAATATTATTTAATAGAAATATTAGAAAAGTTCTTAAAATTATTTTGACAAGTTGTGTTCTCCATCAAATGCTTATTAAGAAAGCCATGATTTCATTACACTCTATATTTTTATCTAAAACTCATTAATAAGATGTAATAAATCTTGCTTATGTTACCGGATTATGATAACCTTTAATCACTTGTACTTCATTTACGTGCTATCATACCATATCTTAGAACAAAAATGTATATACATATGTAATACATAAAATAGATCATTTTACAAGATATCATAATACATTTGAATAAAATTGTGATTGGCAGCGTCGTATTTGGCCACGTTTCACAAAGCAGATAATTATTGATAATTTTCCCCAAACATACATTAATATAAGTTATACGCGCTTATCATAAATTCTTAAAGCAAAAAAGAATTTTTCTTGATAATATATAATATATAATTATACATAATATATAATATATATAATATATAATATATAATAATGATAAAAACACGATTATTTTCGTCACTGCAAATGCGATTAGTAAATCGATGATATATAGATTAACTGTCACGCGCATCGGCAACTAATTGGCATTCGATCGATATAGCTATAATAAATATTTTTAATGATTTTGAGATCTATATACAGATCCACGTGATCCGGAGATGATTCGAATGGTTGATGAAATTTTTGGCAGCCAAAAGACGTTCCTGACAACTTTGAATGCTATATCGTTCGTAGATTTCACCCATGGCGAAAATTAATGTTAATGGTGTCTCGACGTCAATAAATTTCAGGCTCCAGAGTACCAATGAAGAGACTGTTAAGCATAATGTTTCGAGTCTTGTCCGATTTTTCATTGTGTAATTCTTAGCGGTTGTCGCTTCTGCCATAACTTTACAGTTATATTCCTGAAAGAATAAGTAGGAAGTGTACGGAAAAGAGATTGCCGACATAAATTATACGTTTAATTCCATCAGTGGCTTAGAAAACAGGATAAATTGTAATATGTAAAATATACCATAAATATAGACACTTTATATTATTTTTATATAACTCAGATATCTAATTTTACATAAAATTTACATTTTTTTGAAATTTTCCTCGAATTTAAAATTTTAAAGACCGTATAAAAGCAGAGTGTACTTTATATTCTAAGAGTAATATTTATTAGTATCAGTATCGTTTTGGCAATATATGACAATGGCAATAAAAAGTGAAAAACCTCTTTTTTTTTGCAGGTCTAAATGTGTTCGATAGCGATGCCTGCCGAATTGATTTTACACAGCCCCCCGGTATACAGTTCCCTTCTGTACGGTCCCTTGGTGGTCACGGCGCCCACGATCACCAGCCGATCGGTGCCACCTAGAATCAGACCCTGCCTCTCTACGGGATCCTTGCCCCTGGACTCATTACGAAACAACGATGGAAAACAAAAGAAACGAGTGGTGTTCGCCGATGATCGCGGTCGACCCCTCACACAGGTATTTTTGCAATTTTCTCCTTGCTTTTATCGAGATCAGATACATGGCGCGAGATCGATCTTCTTCTTTAATACAGAAATAGAAGAAATTTTATTATTCATTACACTCGTAGAATGATGTCTCATTTCTTTTATTATCGTAATATTCTTTTATTATTATTATATTGCTTTTTTAGTGCTTTGTTAACGCTTTGTAAGCGCTGTGTGCTACTTGAGTCGACCTCTATGGCATTCACAAAGTAGACATGCGTCTAGTTTACTTTCGAGAAGCAAATAACGAGATAAGCAAAGCCAATACTACCAAAGCCAGTGAAGAGTTAACGTTCTTTACTTTACTTTTGAATTATGAATTTTGTTTAAAGTTATTTTTACTGAAGTAGCACAGTAACATTTGGCCAGAGGCCTATGAATAACGCATTTAACATATGCATCGGTAGTCAGCTTTTCAGCTTTTTGACAATTTACATATCATATATATACACATATATATTGATAAAATGTATTATGAGCGTGTGAACTAGATTTTTGTCAAAAATAAGTGCCACGAGACACATAATTTAAATGTCTTTGTTAAAAGTGATTCGAGAGGAAGCATTCGAGATAGTATGTACATTTACCCTTTTCTAATCTGTATTTAGCTATAATTGCGCATGTGCAGTAGACGGTATTGTATATGCGCAATCGTGGTTAATTATAAGTTAAAAAAGGATAAAGATATTACTTGAAATGTTCTTTATTAGATCGCGAAACTAGCGCCAGCGCTCGTTACATTAGTATTATACCTTCTTAAAAAAAAAATAAAAAGCGCTAAGATCTTATCTTTATCGAATAAACTTAAATATGACACAACTTAGATGATATGTTATTGAAAAAAAACTGGTGTACTAAATGAAAAAGTACTACCCAAGTGGTACTATCTTTACTAAATGATATGATATACTTTTTTGTATTTTTATTGAAAGTCTTCCTATTTCAACTCCCCCCCCCCCCCCAAAATAATAGTAATTTTCAAAAAGTAAAACACAAATGGTACTATCCTTGTTATTTACTTAATTCTAATGATACATATCATTTATGTAAAAAAATTGGTATCAATAACAGGCACCAGGTTAAATTTTATCAAATTAAAACCTAAGTGGTACATAATATTTACTTAACTCTAATGATATGTATCATGTGTATAAAAGATTTGATAACAAGTTAAATTCTAGCACATTTTTTAATTATTTACTTAACTCCAATATCTATTTACTTAACTCCGATATCTATTATTTATATAAAAAATTTGATATCAACGGGCATCAAGTTATTAAAAATTCTACTACGTTTAATTATTTACTTAACTCTTATAATATCTATTATAAAATTCAAATAATATTGTTATTATCTATCTTTATTATTCAGTTAATTCGAATGATCTATATCATTTATATAAAAGATTTGACATCAACAACAGGCGCTAAATTAAATTCTATCAAATTAAAAGTAAAACCCAAGTGGTTACTATTTTTTTATTATTTATTTAACTTTAATGATATGCATCATGTTTGCATGAAGATTTGATATTTGATTCCAACAACAGGCGCCAAGTTAAATTATTATATTTATTATTTATTTACTTAACTTCAATGATATCTATTATTTGTACATAAGATTTCACATCAACAACTGGTGCCAAGATAAATTCTACAAAATTTTATGTCATTCGTATAAAAGATTTGAAATCAGCAATGGCGCAAAGTTGAATCTTATAAAATTTTTATGAAGTTAAATTCTAATTAAAAAGTAAATATAAATCTCAAGTGATACTGTCTTTAAAATCCCAAATGATACTATCCTTATTATTTATTTAATTCTAATGATATGTATCATTTATATGAAAAAAATCCAAGTAGTATTATCTTTATTAAATTAAATTCAGCCAAATTAAAAAGTAAATCCAAGTAGTATTATCTTTAATTTTTATCTATACAATAAAACTTAAATATAAATCTTTATATTCCTATTGAAGGATCTTAATTCCTATTCCAATTCAAATGGTTTAATTTTTCTTAAAAATAATTATTATATTATTATATTACAATCCATTCTTGGCAAAATATCACTTTTTTTGTTTTGACCTGGCCAGTAGTCAAAACTAATTTTAACCAGTCAAAATTAGTTTTAACCGATCAAAATCACTAGTTAAAATATATTTTTGCTTTTTAAGAACTTTTAACTTTTTATTATTGCAAGTATCAGATATTGTTCAATATACTTTGATAGTTTCCACTATTTTCAGTTTTAATTTTTTTTTCTTCCTATCTCTTTAAAAGCGCTGATATCTGATGTAGTGCTCTCATGTTGTACAGCTAATTCCCAAAATGGTAACAATGTATCAAATTTTAAATATAAAAAGCAAAAAATTCAGTGATACAATTGATTTTACTAATTCATCAATTAATTATTAAATATCAGATTATCTGAGCATTTTATTTTGTTTTAATAGTTTAGTATTGAAGCGTAATGTACTAAAGGTGCATTTTTTAGCTTAACCACTAACAAAGATTAATTTAATAACTAAAAAATATTTTTTTTCTATTTTTATATTGTTTATATTCTTTATGTATGCAATATGTATATAATATGTATATAATAAGAATGTTTGTTTTATTTAAACTTATTACATGATATAAAATACATTACTCAACAAAATTAAAGAATAATCTATTCTACAAAAATAGGCAAATTTCAAAATAGAATAACTTTGTAAAAAATCATCGATGTTTAAAAAAGCATTTTACATTTTACTTGAAATCTCTATTTTGTAGATCGATAATTCAAAAATCGATCTTATTAATATTTTGTGAAGTTACATAAACATAAATAAAGACGCATCAGATCTCAAAATTTTTTAACGAAATTCCACGGGGCAAATTAAAAGTTGTATACAAATGCGGTTTACATCATTCGAAAAAGTGAATCTTCATCTTTAATTTTTTTTTTATGAAACTTTTTTCTCTGAGTTATTCTATATTAAAACAAAAATAACACTTTTTGCTTCGATATTGAATAATTCGAAAAAAACTCATACAGAGGTCAATCATAATGACAATAACAACGTATCTTATAATTTAGAAGACTTAAGATGGACTCAACTTCTCGACGGCAAATACCTAGATACCACGTCCTCGACGGCGAATACCAATAGACACTTAGGCCCAGTTCCACAACTCACCGTTAACTCTTAACCGAGGTTCAACTTATTCATTGTCTCTTTCCAATTCTAGAATTGGAAAGAGATGAAAAACAAATTGAACCTCGGTTAAAAATTACTATGAGTTGTGATTAGGAAGTTAGATAAATGATATCAAAAGCAATCTATTATCGAAAAAACGAAACGTACATTTTTCCTCTAGTCGACGATGTTAATGATGACAATAATAACAATGATGTTTCTTAAAATCAGAGATTCAGAGATTTGTATCGTAATATCCGTTCGTAGAAAAAAAGCACTTTTATTATAGCTGAGTGATATCAATTGAGTGATAACTATCAATTGAGCGTATATAGAAAAACTTGATCAATTCAGCCATTATTGAGATCCAATAATCTCAATCTCTCGCAACTCGCTGACTCGAGTAAGGGAACATGGCAGTGTCGCTGCTTAGCGTGAGAGACACTACGTGTCTCCAGATCTACCAACTTAATATGCTAAAATAGTAAATATGTATAATCTCAAGGCAAATAGGAGTCCAAGAATAAATTAACAATAAAGTTAATGTTATAACAATAATGTTATAATAATCTGTGTAAAACGAAGCGCAACCACAAAAAACATAATACATAATATCATATCGATGTGAAATCCGTGATCCATCAATGATAGGACCGATATGATATGTATGATTTTTTGCGGTTGCGCTTCGTTTTACACATTGTATATTTTTTATAGTGTATTTCTATTGTGTTCTATATATCTGAGGAGGGCTCGAACTTGCAGTCGAAACATGTAATGCGATTACGATTTTAATATATTAACAGTTAATTATATTCTAACATTTGCTTTTCTATTTTTATTTTTATTGTTATAACGTTAATTTATTCTTGGATTCCTATTTGCCTTGAGATCACACATATTTATTACTTTAATATTGAGAGTCCTGTTTTTGTCTTATTTTCAATTTGCCAAAATATTTAATAGAATTATCAAATTAAATAATTAAATTATTATTATTCAATTAATTCAGTAATTAATTAAGACCACAAGTTAAACTTTTAATGATATCAAGAATTTTTCATTAATACAAATAATTCACAATAATTTTTTAATATGTAATAACTTGTGTTTTTGTTTCACTATTTAGTTGAAATTATTCATTAATTATATCATTTGTTTTTATAACAACAACACAATTCAATAAAATTTTCTAGAAAATAAATTTCAATGTTTTGAATTATTATATATTATTGATTTCGTGATATTAATGTTAAAATGATAGTTTTTGAGATATTGTTGTTATAGCAAATATGAATGATATTATCATCCAACAGTCGTTTCCATTTAATATTTTCCTTTCTGTTAATTTGTTACGGCGTTCTATAATTCTAATATTTCAATATTACCGATTTGGCACATAGGTTCGCGTCATGTCGGAACCGAGCAATGTACCACCATTATGGAGCACAGCTTATGTGGCTGGTCTGCTTGGTATATCAAAGGATCAAAATCAAGAAGCGACACAGGATATTATGCCACCGTGGCAGGTGACTTTCCCGCAACCAGCGAGCGACTATCTCGCCTTCCGGCGTAAGCTCGATCAAAATAGCGTTAGCCTGGAGAACGTAATTGTGCGCGAGTCTGAGCAGTGCTTGGTGGGCACGGTGAAGGTACGGAATCTGGCTTACGACAAGGAGGTCGTGGTGAGGGCCAGTAGCGACAGCTGGTCCACCCACGAGGACGTGCATTGCACGTACGTAGCGCAACCGGGGTCATCAAGTTCTCTTATCCTGTACGATACCTTCCGCTTCCGGCTCACCTTGCCGGTGGCGTCGAACGTCATTGAGTTCTGTGTGAGATATCGCACTGACGGCAAAGAATCGTGGGACAACAACGAGGGCAAAAATTATCTGGTTAGCAAAAAACAGGAGGTAAGTATTTTAAAAAGATTATTTTAAATCTCTTAATATGTAAAGAATATTAAATTTATCCGTGATATAACTTCTATTTGCAGTCCTTGTGCAGTCCTGCACACTATCCATGACTGACTGACTGACATATTTCGTAAAAATTACGTGATTTTATTTACGATCGTACATATATCCGGAGGATCTTCGGATATTCATTAAATATTTGTCAAATAGCGACAATCCACGGTTTATTGATTTTCAAAGATATTATATTATTCATGACTAATAAATGTTCTCTATAATATATACACATACATTGCGTTCTTTGCGCAGTTCTAAGTAT
>NW_017259212.1:305432-326002 GCF_001594045.1 Atta colombica | reverse complement strand
TATATATATATATATATATATATCATAAAATTTTTCCTCTCTTTTATGTATAGAAAAATTGGTAGGTCAAATAAATTCCGAATTTTTTTTTTAATTAATTGTAACGATGCGCAGAGAATTGAGACACCTTATACCGATGCTTCAGCCTCGAGTACCAGCCGCACGATGTGATAACAGCCAGACGACGAAATGCGACGGGCTCTCCAACGGAACGAGGGACGGCAGTGTGCCGCAGATCGCGGAAGCTACCAGGTTAAATATGCGTACCTGGAGCGAATTCGCATCTTGGCAGCACCTGGCCAACGATGCACCCTATTGGTGAATTGACCGGCGATGAGGTCATGTCCCCTCGTCTCGATATCGAAATCATGTACGAAGCTGTACAAACTCCTCCAGTTTTTCTCATCTCGGCGATTTCGCCAAGACGTAGATCACGCGGGACCACGAGCAGGAAGCATCTCGTGAGGCACGTGAGTCGCCAGGGATGTAGGAACGGAGAGGAATAAACGCGAGGACATGAGAAGAGAAGCTGTGCGATGATTCTCGAATTGAGAACGAGGAAACAAGAGCGTGCGCATGCGGGAGAAAAAAAACAATCGGGAGAATGATAGCACGAGCAGCAGAGCCGGACGACGCCGAGCGTTGGATAACGCAATCTACACGGTAAGCCCCGATTCTCCCCTTATCTTTTCTTTCGTATAAGAATACTTCGCCGAGTTTTAACGTTTATTTTCGCAATGGGCGATGGCCTGAAAGAAAAAGGTGATTTGCGTGATAAAATGCTACTTAAACAAATCTGCTGAGTGAGCACTAAATGTTCGCGATAGAACTGAAAACCTGCATAGACATAATTTTTATAATTAGATTTATGTTACTTGTAATATTTTTATGAATGACACGGAAAGAATAATTTTGCGCTGAAGTATCCAGAAATTTAACTAAATATAGATCTGAAAATAATTTTATTAGTCATTAAAATAATTATGTAGAACGCTAAACATTGACAATTATATAAAAAAGTTTTAACATTCTAGAAAAATTAGTTTAGCGTCCGATAATTATTTTAATGGTCCGAACAGAATTTTTAGACCTGTATTTAGTTAAATTTTTAAGTACTTCAATAAAATTGTTGGTTCTGTATACGCAAAATATAATATAATACATTCGATTTTTAATAATTCTATTAAAATAGAAACTTTTATATTGAACGCGTATCAAATTTCGAAGCACGTTTTGTAAATTTGATTCTTCGACAACTTTCACTGCCATACTCGTTTTAAGCTGAACGGATTTATTCAAGTGCTCGTATCCTTACACTCCTTACACGTGCTTGAAATAGCAAGTATTTTTATAGGCTGATCCATGCACGTACAAAGTATGAAATGAGAATTATGCAGTTATATACCGATGTATCATACTTAAATGCAATAAGCAGTAACGTCAGCAAGATGTTCTTTGCTTCTTAAGAGATTATAATATTTTCGAATTTTAATGAAGCATTTCAAATATGCTCGTGAGTACGTTACTATTTTCAAGTTCAATAAACATGAAGAAATATTTTGACAGAAAACAGTAATTAAATAATGAAAATATTTTTATATTATAATGCAAATAAATAACAATTTAAACTATTATTATTTAATTATTTTTACTAACTAACTAAAATCTTTATTTCTACAATGAAAACATTTAACTTCTTTTTCCTGATAATATAAAAGCTTAATTTGGAATTAAAATATCAGTTTGCTACATATTTTAACTGCATATTTTTTTCTTAAATAAAAATAAAAATAAATTTAAGGACAAAAAATTATTAAAACACAGTATACCAATCACATTTAACTAGATTTTTTTCTTTCAAACATAAAGTTAAAAAGAAAACATTACATTAAAACGCGAGAACTCATTGAACATTACAAAATGAAAACTCATTGCTTCCACTCTCTAAACTTACGACGACTGTTCTATCTATTTATGTACCTCGTCTCGCGCGCGCACAGACGGAATAGTACCACGCTCCCACGAGCTATTATTAACCGGCAAGTGCAACGAGCTTCTTTTTAAGCATAGTCGAAAGCTCTAGGAAGAACAAAACTTTGATCTTGTCATTATCTTGGCGTTTCGCACGCAAATTGCACTGCGCGATCGATCGAAGCATGATCGCGAAATCGCGAACCTCGCAAAATTTCGAATGGCCTTTCTCGCTGCTCGAACGCTTGAGACTTTCTCTCTATAAATAACGTGGTCGACCGTCGACGGCGTCGTGTGCGAGACAAGCGCGATAACAGGCCCGACCGACGAGGAGAGTCGCGCGACTCTAATCGCCTTAACGAAAGGTTGTTACCACGCAATGACATGGCACGCCGATTTCATTCCCTCCCGCATATGTTCGTGCCGCATCTTCTTTCATCTCTCGTTCTTCATTCTCGATTCGTCTTTGTTTTGTCTCTCTATCGTCGTGTTTATAGATCCATCGCGTCGTGATGCATGCATGAGCTATAAAAAAAAACAGAAAAATATCACGAACTTGAAAATAAAGAAACTATTTTCTCTAAAGACTTCCTTTTCGATTTGAAAATTACGGAAAATGAAGTGTTTGATCGACTTATTGCAGATAATAAAATAAGCTAGAAGCACATAAAAAAATATAAGCAATAAGAAAATATAAGCAATACTTAAGATGCAGTAAGAGAATCGGCCAATCACAGAATGTAAAGTAGTTCTCTACTGTGATTAGCCGTTTTGCTTACTGCTTACATCTTACGTTTTTTTTTATGTGTTTTTCGCTGTGTTTAGGTTTTGATAAACTTTGATAGTTAATGAATTGGATCCTAAACTTAGCTTTCGAGACATATTCTACAGCAAAATTTGAAATTGTGTAGAAAAAATCTATTTATAGAATAGGTGTGTTACGAATTTGATAGAATCAAGTTGGACGCATCCAATAAGCGAGCCAAGTATTAATCTTTCGATAAATGTTATATAAATAACGCAGAAGTCACGAGTGTGAATGAAGGGGAAACTGGCCTATGTGGTATCGTCGGGATGATAGCTTTTAATCGCTTTCCTGAAGGAATGTATGTATATTTACGCATACATTCATTCACTTTGTCGGTTTTTTCTTGTGCCAGTAGTGCAAACGTTGCCGATAGTGCAAACTTACTACATTTTCTGTCTGAAAGCCATGCCGCAATTCATTAACGATATTCCAAATACTTTTACTTTCTTATTCGAGGCAAAGGCTGCTCACCTAATAGGAAAATTACATCAATAATTATAGTTTCTCACTCAACAATATAAATGTAATATAACACAAATTATACGTAACAGCTGTTATATTGTTGCGTAAGAAATTATAATATTGTTGTTATGTTTATATTGTTGGTGCTTATTGGGTTATAGAGAAGATTGCGTATCATCGTTCGAAAATTTTGAAATTATGCAGGGTCTATAATAGGAGACATAAATCTTAAGTCATATGAAACCGATACAACACAGTTTGCATTCCAGCAATATTGCAGTAACGTAGGAAACGTTGCAATGTTGCTGCCATCTTCTGTATTGTATGTGAGAATTAACTTTCAATTTTTTTAATTAATCACACAGTCGAATGTAAGAAAAATAATCGATTATGATTGGTTAATTTCTTACGACATAAGACTCTTGTTGTTCTACAGTAACGGCAAGTATTTCGAATCATTTTCACGGCCAAAAAGGAAGCAAAGATGTCCTTGACACACTGCCAATTAGCACATCGTTTCGTGCATGCTGTTATAAGTATAACAAACAAAACTGATCTTTTCCAAGCCCAATATGTCCTCGACCCTGATCTGTCCAAACCGAGGTACTCGAAATGTATGTATATACCGAGACAGATTTGTATTCAGTTTGACTCGTTCGACGGCTCTATTCGAGATTTGCGAAACCCGACCCTGGTGCGAACGCGTTAACCCACTTCGCTCCGGTGCCGCTAAATCCGTCTACATTTGCCAGCACGATGAGCTTTCTCGCGATGTCGTTTGGCAATGGACAAAACAAATGGCTTTAATGCTTATATTTTCAGACATGTTAAAAGGAGAGGATGTAACAAGAAAAAAAGCTATGAAGAATCGCGATTTAAAGAGATGTAATTATATCGTAATTTGCAGATTTGCAAAATTCCATGATTTACACATTCGAATAGTCAAGAGACAACGAATAGTCTTAAATTTTATTTTATGAATGTATTAAGATCCTTCTGTGATGTTATATAATATCAATAATATTAATTTTTCCATAAATTCTGAAGATGAAATAAACATTCACATATAATATTTCAGGAATTTTTGGAATAAAATATACCATCTAAAAAAATTCATACATTCACAAATTTAAATCGGAGATATTTTTAGTTACCTTAAAATTATTAAAATTAATATTAAATTTTCTTTTTATTGTAATATATATATATATTAAATTATTTTTCTTATATGAATTCTAAAAAAAATTTCTTATTCTTTAAACGCTTTTCCGAGGTAGAATTACTTCAGACATGAAAGATTTAATTTCGCTTAAAAATTAAGTAAACGCGTTATGTCAATGCCGGGAGGTAACCATATTTTAAAAGTACAACGCCGTAGTTTGCCGTCGGTATCATTCATTACGTACATACATATTTATCCGTGAAGATATGTACAGGACGCCTCAAATGAAAATATTATTCTGGATTTCAATAAATATGAATGAAAATATATTTCAAATGGAAATCCGCTTAAAATATTGGAACTCTACATTAGCACTGTATTCTCTCGCCTTTCTCTTTTTACACTATTTGCTATTTTTAACACTTATTAATTTGATTATTATTTCTTATTACACAGTGTAACACATTATTATACTTAGATATTTCTTTAATGTTTGTTAATTATTGCAATATTAATGTATTAATACTTATTATTACGATATATTAATTATATTATTATTATTATTATGATATATTAACATTTAACATCATCGGGATTTTAATTTTTTTCTCGATTATATTGTTATATCGTTATTATACTCCTTATTTGCGAAGAGTATCTGGCACCGCTCGACAACATCCGGCAGTATATGTACAATTTTTTGATGCCAAACAATCCGATGGCCTCTTAACCCTCAGATGTACGATGCAATTATCACCTCGTTTGAAAGTTTTATACACGACGCAATTACATATTGCTCTCGAGTATAACACGATAAATATAAACCAGAATATAATTTCTCGGTAACCCGATATCGCTGTAGTTGCATATGCGCGATAAGAAAAGTTGCAGGAATAATTTTAATCCTTGAAGTGCATCAGAGGGTTGAACTCTTGTTCGCGAGCGAAACTTTCCTTATCTATACGTTTCTCAACATTGAGACAGTTTAGCAATGAATTGTATCTCCGGTGCGGAGGAAGTGCGCGACTTCTGAGATATCCTGTAGACATTATTCGAGGCGTGGTTGCGAGAAGTAGTGGCGCAGGATCGTGTACACCGTGCGTCCGTGCCGCACCGCGGTCACGCCGTATGGCGTACCACGCCTTGGTGATCACCGAGAGCGAAAAAGAGAGAGTGAGTGAGAGAGGGAGGGAGAAAGAGAGAAAGAAAATGAAAAAAAAAAGCTTTAAGACGTCTAGACGCGTGGGACGGACCGGGGTAATCTCGACTTCTCGACAACCTCGAGCGATTGGTGCTCGTTGCCTGCTTGCTCGCACTTTGCATGCGTTCTCGTATATGTAATACATATCTACGTACTCGACACATACATTCCGTGTCGTGGGGAAAAAGGCAACTGTTTTAATTGCTGAGCATTGTTAACCCTGGAAATCTCAGCCAGTGGTCGCCGCGACTTCTCCGATGCGTTTCAATTCCATCATGGAGACCAAAAGCGCTTTTAATCATATTTGAACCAGTCTATATTTCTTAATCATATTCGAACTAGTCTATGCTAACGAAAGGAAAAAGAACATTAAGTTTTTTGACAACGTCTTCTTAGTAATTATATTTTACTGATTATATTACATAAATTAAAAAGAAAATTATCTCTAACGTCAAATTAAACTAGTGATTAGTTTTTGAAACTGGGTTAAAACTCGATGCAACGACATGTTATGCATTTTAAATATAGATTGATTGGATTTACCATGGCTTGGAATATATCATTAATCCACTATTTTCTATTTTCATAATTGCAGAAATTTTCATCATGCAGATTCTTAAAAATATTGCATTTTTTTTATTGATCGTATCTTATTGCGTCCAGAAGATGATATATAGAAATTGAGCTTAAATCCTGTTTGCTATATATAACATACTGAAAAAAGTCTAGTAATAATGTAGCCTAGATGATGCCTTAGTAAATACAATGTAACGTAAATGTAACATGCCAGCTCAAGAGGATAACTCAACAAAATAACTGTAATATAATACAGTGTGTTATATTATAGTTGTTGAGTTATTAGAAATTTGGAAAAATAATTTCAATTACATATACTTATTATATTAAATATAGTAAATATATAATATTATAATATTAAATTAAAATTAAAATAATTAAAACAAACTAAATGTTTCTAAATATTATATTATATTTCTATCTATTACCAAATGATTGGTTACTTTTATTACGTTTAGTATTTTTACTAAGTAATATTACACCAATATACGTAAAGTAGTATTACACCAATATACGTAAAGAATAATTTTGTTAAGGTATTTGAAAATTTTATTGGATATAGATCTGAAAATAATTTTGGATATTTTTAGATCTGAAAATAACTATCAAAACAATTATATTAAAAATTAAAAAATGATTAGCAATATTGTAAACAGTTTTATCATTTTAGCAATCAATTTGAGCGTCATAGATTAATTATTTTGATTTATCAAAATTATTTTCAAATCTATTTAGCCAACTTTTTAAATACTTCAAAATTATACTTTCCGTGTATGTATATTATAAACAAAATACATTTAATAACTATTACCTTTTTCCGCAATATGTTCTACTACAATTATTATTTTGTTGCAATTATACTTAACGCACATTTTCGATTCTTATTTTCATGTTATAGATATTATTAATATTAGTCGAAGTTGCGCGTTGTCTTATCATATATCATTACTGTTACAGGTTTTAGCATCCGCGTCATCGTACGACCGGTTCATGAAAATCATTCAACGTCTACCTCCAGCTACAACATCAGTGATCACGCTCACCAATGCGGACATCATTGTCGCACGTTATTTTCTCAAATGTTCTCTTCTTCCTCCTCCGTTTCTTCATTCCTGGGGATTTCGGCCTGTGAACAGGAATCCGTCTTGAGCTTCCACCCTCGACCCAAATCTCGCTGGTCTCGTCATATCGGCCAATGTTATAGTTCTGTAAGCTTTCTCCATTTCTTCCTTCTTCCTCTTTTTCTTCTTCTCTTCTTTTTTTCTATCTTTCTTCCTCTCGGCACTGTCAATACTATCTTCTCTGCGGAACACAAATCATCACCCGTGTCAATTATTTTTTACGAGCATAACGGGAGATAGGAAACGCGTGTGGGTCTCGTGAGGTAACTAGCATTGCGAGATTACTGCGCAAAAAATTGTATCGCAATGTGCCTTAGAGTGCCTTAAGGAATTATAGAGGTTTGTCTCATATGCTCAGCATCGTCTAAGCAATGTAAGCTTATAAAACGATCCTTGCAAGTCTTTCTACGTTCTTTAAGCCTATTATTGCGTTATTTGAGCAATCGTATTATCGTTATCGAGTCGTTGAAAAGTTTTATTTTTAACAATTGCGAGAAACATAAGGCAGATACCGTTCGTAGTCGATGTGAATAGTAGTAGGAAACGACGAAATGATAACTATTAACGGCAGATTTATTTTGTGACCGATGCTATATGCCGTGTCTTTTATAGTTCCTCTTTCGACACGTACCGTTTTTATTCGATTAGAGAGCAATAAATCATAGCTTCGCACGGTGGACACGAAATTTCGATGGTCGTTACACCATACTGTTAGAATATCCGAATTGAGAAAATAAACGATATCAGATATATCTTATGAAGTGTTGAACTACTAATTTAAAGCGCAACTATACCTATATGTATTTTAACTATCTTTGGCTTTCACTTTTCACAAAGAATTTTTTAACGAAGATTTATGTTTTATATACATGTATATACAGAGTGAGCGTATACGTGATACATGTATGTACACACGCGTTTTGCGGACCATCTGCTTGCTTGAATCAACGCGTTTAAGCAAGTAGAATTTCAAAATAAATAGAACAAGCGAATGAACTGTGATAATACTGAATGAATCTATCGACATCTCGATTACATCGTATATGAATGAACGCTGAAACGTACGCAATCGACTACTATTAATTCGTGAATATATGTAAAAAGAAATTCTATAATGTACATGAGTTGAATTATCATGCTTGATATTTTCTTCCGAAATAACTTTGTAAAAAGCTTGTATAAATGTTTCGATTATGAAACGTCAGTTTTATTCAGGTATTCACGAATTAGTAGTCAGTGCGATCGCAAAGGCTCGCATCGAAATAGCAACGGCGGAATGGAGCATGAATGCTTGTGAACTCACGATCATCTTTCGATACTTTTTGGCAGCAAACATTTCTTGCCGATTCATTCTTATCTCTTATCTGGCGGGCTTCTATATATGAAACATCCTGTAAAGTTTCTTTGAAGTCACTTCTGACTCTAGCTCTTCCAGCATGTTCAAAACGCTGTCACTTCAATGTCTGTACCTGTACTTCTTCAAGCCTCTCGTTTGAAATTAAATGCATGTCTCTTTAGCTAGTGTGTGGGGTTTAGCACGGAAATACAATGCCACCCGCATTGTTAAACGAAAGCAATATTCGAATGCTCAGAGACCTGAGTTTTGCTTTCAGGAAACGAGAGGGCAACCGGAGGCGGCACTGCTTTCGCGATGAATGAGAGAGTGCTTTAAGTTGCAGAATTGTTGGAAAGAAACGTCGGCATGACTACGAGAAATGGCCAGACTCCACCCGGTGATTTGCAGACGCCATTCTACGCGTCTTGCATCAGGCTTTCATAGCAGCACTGTAGACGGAACTGCTTTCTCTGCTCGTAGGGATTCTTTGCAGTTCTATTCTTCAAAGTAGATAACGATTGATATTCCACTTTCGTTACGCTTTCTCAGCGAGATAGATTTTAACATCAAATCTTTCAATAAACAAATCAAATAGAAATTTATTATTTCTATTTTCTACTATTTCTTTTGTTATCTTTCCTTTCCTTTTCTTTCTATTTCTGATTTCATCTTTCTTTTTTTTTCTTCAATTCTTCTCTCGTTCTTTTATCTTCTTTGTTTTTATCTTCTCTTTATCTTTTAAGCGAATTAAAAGAAGCTACGAACAAATGTATTGGAAAAACGTAGATTGATAATTTTATTGCAAAGAAGCCAGTTTGTGCACCGGTTCTGCTGCTCCAGTTCAAGTTCGTGTCTGTTCGTCGAATATCAGTCGTTAGTCAATATAACGAGACCTCACGCTAGCGTGTGTATGTACATATATGCGTTATTTCCTTTCGAGAGCCGTAAGACTGATAACTTAAATCACGTACATAATGTAAATAATATACGTACTCATTAAGGATTTTAATTGCGTCTCGATGGAAATTTTAAGCATCTCTTATCTTACTGGACGATTACCGAGATATTTCTTCTAATAAGTAGATCACGTCTCTGTAGATTTTTTTATCATGTTATAAGTCCTCGTTTCTGTATTTTTATTAGCCACTTGTAATATTTAATAATTTTATGTGTGTATCTTCCAATATATACTAGACATACTATAACATCTATTAAAGTTAATGTTACGGCGTTGTTTTACCGAATCTTTTATCCGAATTGTGTGGGTTGAATATTATTCTATTTTTACAGAGCGTAGTCATTATATATTGTATACATTTTATCATTGTTGGTTGTTATTAATTAGGATGTACTACCTGAGTAAAAGTACATATGTTCATTACACTGGATCGTACGTATATACATACATTTGGGTACCACATTGTAAATATATCAATAAATATTATCTCTTTTGCAATAAAAATTATAGTAATGATTATAATATGATGATATTATCTGTTATTATTTATTCTAATTATTCCTCAATTCTCACTATCTCGATAACTTCATATAATTATTCTTTACTATTTATTGAAATCGTTGGAATTAAATTTGAGAATCGCATTGATATACTTTCGTATATGATTTTTATGGCCAAACAATATTCTCAATCCAATCGAGATAACAACTAACTTTAGTATATATCGCGGGCGATGATTTAAAGGCACAAAACTTGCCGAAGCTTGTCACACCAACGATGCTGTACATGCAGTAAGGTTCCGCAAGAATTCTTTGCAACGGACCGCCACTATCACCCTACAAATATACCAAATTAGACTCTATTCCAATCTTTTCACAATTCTTTAAAATACATTAGGATCTTTAAAATACATGATTATATTTAATAGTAAGAATATTACTGATATTTTTTAGAAGTAAAATTTATCAAATTTAGTTAATTTAAATATATTATGTGTAGTTATTCTTTATAATACATAATGTATATATTTACTGATATATCTTTAAAATTACATATATAAATTTCTTTAGTCTTTAAATTAAAATTGAGGACTTCGGAAGTCGAAATAAATTCAAAAATAAGTAAAGAGTATGGTGTATAACAAAATCCTTAATCTGAAGAATATGAAATGTTTTATTTTCAAAAATTTATTTTAAAAAATAAAAGATTTAAAAATAATTTTAAACAATTTTTCACCTGACAAGTGTCTTTGCCGCCTTCCATTATGCCGGCGCAAAATAAGCTCGATATTAAACCATCAGGTAGTCGCCGAGTACCAAGATCTTCAGCATAAGTCTTTTTACATTCATTTTCGGAAATGTAGTTCAACTGGACTTTCATCAATTCGTTGCTGCCAGTACTGGATTCTGAACAATATCTCACATTATATCTCTCAATATGCAAAAAAGGAATATAAATGATATAAAATTACTATTATTAAATTTTTACTATTATTAAATTTAACATAAACATGAAAATTAAAATAATAATAAAAATAATAATAATAAAAATAATAATAATAAAAATAGTTCCGTGGTTCTAAGAATAAATCAAATATAAATAGAATGCTAATGAAGCTCTGCGATTGTTGATGCATAAATAATATATTTATAAGGCGATAAGATAAATGTTTCTGGATTTCAATTCTCCTCAATGCGGAATTCAAGTACAAACTAGTTTGATTCCGAGTTAAAACATTTCCTATTAACTTTATTGATAAGTATATTTCAATTGTTTGCGAATCTTATCGCCTTATATATTATTTACGCATCAATAATCGCGAAGTTTCACATTTTACTTACTATATTTGTAACAAAAAAAATTTAAATCTAATCTGTAATAAGTTCTTTGCTTCCTGTTTTTTGCCTATTACCGCTTTTTATCTTTGCTCTTTTTGTCTCTTTTTCTGTTTTTTCTGTTTTTTCTCTATGTCGATTGAGATAAAAATTGATGAACTTCATACAAGACAATAAAAAATATGATTATCGATAAAACAGTCGCAAAAAAGTACGAAGTAAAACGCTAGAAACAGGAAGCAAAAAGCATATTGTAGATTAGATTTTAAAAGATACTGACCATAGGATGTTTTCCCAAATCCAGAGGCGATAGCACTTTTTCCTGGTAGTTGGGATTCTATTTCGAGGCACGCAGGTCTCACTTGAGGATTCAACTTCAATGGTTGTTCAAGCTTGAGTAATGCTATATCGTGGTAACTGACCGAAAATTTGTAATCTGGATACTTAATTCTTTCCACGACGTTCCTTTCCTGCATAGCACCGCCAGGAGTTAACAGATTAATTAAGCCGACTCGCACTTTGCTTGCAGGACCCCTAAGAAACACGTAGATGTAATTTAGTAACAGAATACAGTTTTTTCATCCATTTCTGCGTAACGTTCATGTTTCCGAGCAGCACATATCGAATATTTAAAAATTGTGCTTGTATTCTCAAAGAGCAATTGTAAAGCACGTCGTGACGTTTTAAACACGTCACTGCAAAGAGATATTGTTTGTTGTTGTGAATATTTGTATTACTTTAAAGTTGAAACTGATCGAATAGTCCTGCCCTAATATAAGTTTCTATTTGATATCCAAAATCGATGATAATATAGTAATGATGTAAGTGCGAAGAAATAATTGTAACAAAATTATTACTTGTCCGGGGATTCCATACAGTGCGCCGCTGTCAGAATAAAATTCTCGGAGATGATGCTTCCTCCGCATTGCCAGGATACATCTTTGCCATAACCTATCACTGCCTATGATATGGAAAATACTGTTCTGTTAATTATTTTGATGATTAAAATGTTACATGGAAATCTATATTATGTTATTATAAAGGATTCCAAATGACACGTTTTTAGGATATAAATGCATATAAAAGCAAAAATTATTGCTATGCAATGTGTGACAATAAAATAGCAAAAATTATTAGACAAATTACTTAGTTTATTTAACAAAAATATAATAAAATTTAATATTTGCAATTATTATTTTCTATTTTTAAAAATTATAGAGATATGCAAAAGTATATTTTACATATATATTAAAAAAATTTTTTTATTATATAGTTTATATTTTTTAATTTTATGTTTTTTCTGCATATTTATGAATAATTTTATATAAGCATAAATTTTATATTACATTGTTTACATAACATTATATTAGTGACAATTATATTAATCATCATCATTTTCTATTAAGTAATTAAAATTTAGAAAACAATTTTCATTGTCTACAAATGTTAATGCTTATATGTTTGTCACAACATTCAACAACATTATATTCTTCATTATTTTGCAGATTGCGATAAATACGTATTTGCTCTCACCATATGCGGAAATTCCGCATGTTTCGCTTGGATTCCGCCGATGATTAGAGGTGTCTCAACAACGGAGCAGCGGGAAACTTTATTCGAGTCGGCATTGATACGTAAAGTCGGCGAGTTCTCCATTTCGTAAACTAGATCGGCGTATTCTTTACATTCTACGAAGAAGCGAGGATTATGCAAATTGGAAATTATGCAGATCATAGCGGAAAATGCGTGGGAAATGATTTATGGTGCAATTACGATGTGAGGGAATTATGGGAACATATGGAAATTATTTTTATTATTAAATTCATTTATACGCATAATTCTTTTGCTGCAAAATGTGTAGTTCATTAATTTATTATTGAACGTCATGATTACTTAATGCATCTCCTGCGAAATGTGCATCTATTTGTATGTTAATCTAAATAAATATACACGCTTCTTGTAATCAAAGCACATATTCGCATAATGAAGAATAGTTCTATAATTATCTGCAATTACAAACTGTTTTGAAATGTTTTTTTGTGATTGGCCAATTAGTTAAATTTTATTTTCTTTGGTCAAGCAAATGCTTGGTCAATCAAATGCTTTGAAGCATTTACAGTAAACTGCAGCCTAATTAGAATTGATTTTCCAGTAACAAAGGTTTTATGGAAGATTTTATAAAAACTCGATTTTGATTTCTAATGAAAAATTTTAGATAAAATTAAAGACTTAAAGATTATTAAAGTATGGAGATTTGTGATACGAAAACTGAAACAAATAATTGCACATAACATATAAGTCTCTAAATTAAGCATTGTTCTTATTTTTTAATCACTTTTAAGAGTTTAATTTAAACAAATATTTATTTAATTTTGTAATTAATTGCTAAAATATTTAATATTAAAAATTTCCATCTATAAAAAATTAATTTTAAGTTTGGCAAGAAAATAAGATACATTGAAATCATGATATGTGTGCGTGATGTGTGTGATTCGAAATAAACAATTCTTTGAATCCGTGGATATAATGAAGTAGATAGACTAACTTTCTTCACTTTTTCGCGCCGCGGAATTCTTAAATAAAATTGTGATGAACAACACGATCGCAAGCTCTCTGTGCATGTTGTAAATCCACGACGTACCGACACTACCTTCGAACAAAGGCAAATTCTCGCCTTAAAAACAATATAATGCATAACGAAGTGCATGCGGATTGCTCGATGAGGTCGTTTATTAACGATTGATCCATGAATCAAAATGTCATTAAAGATATTAGCGGAACTACAAGCAATGACGTATCCGCTGAATTCTTCTTGGTGCATTTCATAAAATGTTTGCGTCTGCTTCCTTGTAAGTAGGTATTGTACCTTAATAATCAGTTATTTCGTAGAAAAACTGCGTTGTGTTCTGATTTAACCGCATATCATTACTCACGCTCACGATAAAAACATAATCTTCTTTTTACATACAAACACACACATAACATCAATTAAACAAAACATTAACTTAAATTTCAGATTTAACAAGAGATGTTTTAAATACTTGAAAGTATGTATTTCAAAACAATTTTTTTGTAACTACTAAAATAGATTATTATTTGTAGTAATTTTCAATATTGTATTTATTGATAAGTAAATCTTCAATTAACTTTTATAAAATAAAGATTTCTTTTATAAAATAAAAATTTTTCTATAAAATAAAGAACAAAAATTGTAAAATTTTGTTTATCACCTATTAGCCTGAGATATAATTTGCAAGAATTTTGCTAAGAATGCTATACCTTCTAAAAAAGCGTTTACAAATCCTATTTAATTAAAAATCATTTTATTATTACTCAAACACACACTACATTCTTCTGTATTATTATATTATACATCCTAGAATGCGTGAGACATAAATTTTACATTTAACACTTTACTTCATTCATAAAGATATTTCTCTTTCATACAGATGCATATTTTCTGCGAAACCATTAATTTATCTTAGAATAATTAATATATTATTAAACTTATGTTAATTGTATATTATCGTATCAACTTCTTGTAGATAACATTTAAAAAATGCTACATCCCTGTATATGTGTTTCGATCTTAATGAAACTGGCTTTAACAAACCCATCGGGCCTTTGGCAGCGTCGTAACGTCAATCATGATGGATCGAATCGGATTTGTTCCATATATTAAGTTCGATTTGAAGTGTTGAAAAATATCTAATCATTATTAGATCTCTAATAGCTTAGTAATATGTAATCTATAAACGAAATAGTGATACCATAAAAGAAATAAATTATATTAATCGTAATAAGATCTAAGTTCTGTAATGAATCACAAAAATTTCCAAATATCTGCAATTTACTCTTACGTTATAAATAAATCGTTTTGCGCGTGCGCACGCGCTAAACGATTGTCATCATAAAATAAATCAGACTGTTATCCTTTGTATCAAGACTTTTTTAAGAAAGTTACATACATTTATTTCAAGTAAGTTAACGTATTTCCTATTGAATGAATACGGTAAAAAAATTGTCGTAATATAGTAAAAATGCAGAATAATAAGAGATAGATATGACTAACATAGATACAATTCTAGGATTCTTTGCAATTATTCTAACGAAATTTTCGGTTTTTTCTGTGTTGCATAAAAACAAGATAATGACAATGACATATTATCTTGTTTTTATGCAACACAAGAACAAGACAAACAAGATAATATGTATGATACACTTGTATAAAATATTGTACTGAGGAAAAAAAGAATTATTTATTTGGCAAAATTAATTTAATTTGTTTTTATTTCTTTCGATAAATACATGCATCCTCTAACAAAAAAGATGAAAATAAACTAAATTAAATTAGTTTACATCTTTACATTTTTTGTTAGAGAATACATATATATTTAAATTAAATAAATTTTTTTATTTATATTGAGTAAATAAGATTATTTCCCACTAAATTAATGCTATTAATACAACATTATTTTTTCTATATTCAGACGAAAAGGCTGTAAGCCTTTTATTACCTTTTATTTAGCTTTTATTTACAATTTTAAGCCTTTTATTTACAATTTTTATTTCAGTATTTATTAAAAAAAATATAAATATTTTAAGTATGAATTAACAAATCCAAATAAGAAGTGAGAAATTGATTACATGAATGCATACAAAATCATATATGTACATTTCATTATTCATTGGATATCTGTGGAATTAATGATCTATATTTCCATTAAATTCAAATGACGAAATATAATGTAGGCACACGAAGAAAATTTTCTTTTAAAATTTACCTTGAAAATATGGTAGTTGTAATACATTATTTAACAAATTTTTATCATGCACTTCAGTAAAATTAATCAAACTGATTTTATACTTTATTGTAGTTGTATTAATGAATGAGAGAGATTTACATTAAAATTCTTCGAAATACAATATTATTCCACGATTGTCATATTTTCAAGATAAATTCTAAGAAAAACTTCTCTTCGTGCAGAGATAACTTTTTAGTATCGTTTTTCGTGACGACATGCATGATAATAATTCGCGGGAAAGATTCGCACATTAAAAATGGAAATTACAGAAATTACAACGATTTCAATCAAGGTCACATAAGAATTACAGAGGCTTCAATTCCTGTTACAGATCGCTTGCGGCACGCGACAATTCATTGCCTCTTAATTATCCATTAGATCGATTTGCTGAGATTTTCCTCCAAGACGTAAATGGAATCATATGTACGATCCACTGATTTATCAAGAAGTACATTACGAGAATGACCTCGTGGTTCATCACCACCACTGGGAGAATGAGCGATCGAGTGGGGATCGGGAAAAACAGAAACGTGTTAGACGAGGTATATCTTCCATCGCCAACGAGTCTTTGGGATCAGACGAGAAAATAGCGTGATCAAGACTGACCAAGGCTGAGGATGCCAGTGAGCGTGTCGATCGCTTCATCGTTATTATTATTGATGTTGGTTTCGATCTTGTCACCGACTCATGGAATGTACATCGGACGTGAGTATTAGTTCGCTAAAAATACGGGAACAAATATATCGAGTGCATTCTTCTCAGTGAATGGAAAAATCTTCCGAACCACGTGCTGTATAATAAAGAAAATCTATTATACAGTAATATGTTTTCTTTGTCTGATTATAAATGATTATATATTTAATACATAATTATAAATGTATTATTTGGTTTTGTGTAATTTCTTTACTTTTAATTTTGCATGCAAAAGAAGAAATAATTATTTGATAATTACGCGTCAAGCATCAACAATTAGTTTTGTGTTTATCCATGTAATATACTACGTTGTATAATTTAGTATTCGTCATAATGATTTAACAATTGACAATTGCAAAGCTTGTAAAAATACTTCTGACATTGAAAAAGAAGCTTGTATTTTTAATTTATTATAACAAATAAATCCGACTCAATCTTGTTAACAAGAAAGATTAATCAATGTTGTATCTCATTAATTTATATATCTTCAAATAAAAAAATTCATCATAAAATCAAAATGACATCAAAATGACTCTAAAATAATTAAAAGTCACTTTTCAAATTATAACAATTTATTTTAATGTTATTTTGACATTATCGCGATTTGTTGTTTAGATCAGTCTCAATTCTTTTTAGATTTATGAAAAAAACATGTGGCACGAAAATTATTATAAAATTTTAAATTATACTTGAAATAAATTTATGAAATCCCTTTCAATTAGTCTACGTAATTATATTTATATTTACTAAAATAATCTTAAATGTTACAACTAACTCTTTTCTTTTCTATAATAAATATTTTAAAGCAATAAATAATTCAACTTGAAAAGTCTCACATTAATATCTTTATTCTTAAATTTTTAGTTCCAAAATTGAATCGAAAAAAATATTTTTAAATAGTAATCATTAATTTTATCAATATAAACAGAATAGTCTGCAGCGAATAAGTCAATAAATGTATTAATGCTATTTATCAGAGCCAATACAAGTGCTAAAGTGTGTAACAATTCATTTATTTTAATTCTATTATTTTAGTTCTAACAAATTTTGATATAGAAATATTTATACAACTTTTTTTAAAACTTTATAACTCATCTTGTGCAATTTAAAAATATAAGTAATGATGTCGTTGAAATGTTTATATATAACTTTCTAGGTAAGTGAAAAATCTATACAACTAATTTCTAATCATTTTTAACATTATATTAACTGTATTAAAATTTGTAATACACAACTGTTTTATAATTAATCATAAAAAATTAATCATAAAACAATATCTTAAAGATCATATACAGATGTTAATATAGCTTTCGTCAATAATTACCAAAATTAAATAATTTTTATCTTCATATTTATCTTCATATATTCATCATTTATGTACATGCGTATAAATGTTTGAGATACGCCAAACATTATTTATAGGCATGTATATAAATGAATATATTTTTAAAAATGTGGTTTCGATTTAAATTTAAGATTTAGCTAGGGTGATTAGCATGAACTCCCCTTCCCTCCCCCCCCCCCTCACTTAACATGCTAACTCTGAGCTATAAATTGTCCGACAATTTAGCATTTGATTGTTATTCAACTCCTCGTATAAGTTTTTATGATGAATTTACTATAAACTGTTAAAAGTATTTTTTTCGTATTTTCTCAGAACTTTGTGCTCCTTGGATAGATTAATAATAATAATTACAATAACCTCATTTTATATAAAATTATAATGTTTTACAAACATACACATTATTTCTACACAATACATCCTTGTTCGCAGTTGTATAAATATTTTAAAATATGAATGAAATTACTTAAAAATCGAGTTAAAATATAGAGTTATATAAACGTTTCAAAAACATTTATATTACAAAACAATTAATTTATAAATAATAGTTGTAAAGACGTTTCAAAAATTTAAAATCTTGTAATGAGTATTATCAGACGATTAACATATAATGATCAGTATAGGTACAAAATCTTAAAATAAATATCACATTACTCTAATTTATACATAATTGTAAAGATGTCATGAAAACTTCATATGAATATTGTCTATCGATTAAATTTTATGTAATCATAGATGTTATAAAAACTACAAATAATTATGTAATTGACATTAATTTTTCTCGTATAATTTTCCGATATATAAATTGTACAAACGTTTTATGAAATTGTAAGAACTTTTTCATAATTTTGTTCATTGGGAATATAAAATAAAACATCTTCATTATGAATCTGATCAATCTTTGTTGTGAAAAATAGTCTAAATGTAAATGCTGTACAAACGTGAATATCATAACAATTTTACACTGTTATGTTTAATAAATTTCCAAATTCAATTGATAAATTCAAAGTGATGACAATAAAATGTCTAAAACGGTCACGTAATTCTCAAATTGTCTGATTTGATGATAAGCATAGGAATAAAATTGTCTGATTAGCAAAAATTTGTAATACAAATTTGTATGTAATATAAATTAATGTGTCTTTTATTTTCAGAGTCATGCACGATCGACAATTCATCAGGTAATTGCAAATCTTTACAAGACTGCCCAAAAGTATATGAGGAACTATTAGCAGGCAAAATGCCTAGTCAAACCTGCGGATATTTAGGTTTCGACCCAATAGTATGTTGCCCAGAAATAAACCATATCACTCAATCAACGCCAAAGCCGGTACAACAGGAGACTACTGTACGAACAAATACAATGCGACCTTTGAAATTAGATGAATCAAGAGCTGTAGCACGAGCAAGTAAGAAAAAATTTTTTTTCAATCTATTCTTTAATTAAAGATAAAGAACACGCTAAAACAACATTAACATTTATTAAACATAACGTGCAATTTTATTCATACTTCTATCTCTTCAGAAGAATTCTTTACGTAAACATACAATAAAAGCATACGGTCTCTTAAATATACATAAACAGGTTCTAGCAATGATAAACTAATAGTTTATTAAAGTAATATAGACATTTTCAGCAAACTCGAATGGAAAATGAGATTTCTGATCACTTACTGAGGATCTTTAGATTGATAATGTCAGAAGCGAGAAATTATATAATAAAAATTCTAAAATATATTAAAATGGAAATACTTTTTAAACAATATTTGTTTTTAATACGATTTGTAAAATGTGTCGAGAATAATTGAGAAAAAGAACTACATTTATAATGATAAGCCATTAATTTTTATTTTAGAATACTGTAAAAATACTCATAGTCAATTTCTTCAATTTTCTGAGCATAAAATAAATGAAAGGTGCAATTATCATTTTATTTTGTAATAAAAATCGTATTCATTTTCGAAAATTATATTTATTTTTTGTTTTTTTGTTTTTTTGTTGTTTGTATTTTTTATTTTCTAGTTAGCCAATTAATTCAATTTCAAATTCATCATTATTTATTGATTATCGAGACATAAAGAAAATTTTCGGTATACTATATAATTCTATTTTCTACCAATTATAAATATTATTTTATTAAAAAATAATTACATTTTTTAATATAGTTTGTAGAATTTTCTTATCTTTCTCGTTTCTGACGTCACAATTCAAGATAACTGTAGTGAATAAGCAGGAGCATTAAAATATTTTTTTCTTCTTTTGCATTAGCTTGATATTAAAAAAATATATTACACATACAC
>NW_017259212.1:301284-305332 GCF_001594045.1 Atta colombica | reverse complement strand
CACACACACACACACACACACACACACACACACACACACACACACACACACACACACACACACATATATAAAATCTCGCACGTAAACACTTCTACGAAATTATATATACATATAAACATAGACATAAATTCGACTCACATATTGAGATCTTAAACAGAGATAAAAAACATGATCAAATAATTAATTAGGATATGATAGGATTAGTTAGAATGAATTCAACTCTCGAATTTTATTACGTCTTCCTAAATTAATATTTTCTTTTCTTCAGAATGCGCGGAAAACGCGGAGGCTGTTTACGGTTTCGTATTGCCACCTACACCTACAGTGTACCGGAAACCTATCAACACATCATTATGCGCCCTGAAAACACGCAAACTAATCGTCGGTGGTAAGAAAGCCGAAGCGAAAGAATTTCCGCACATGGCGGCCGTTGGTTTCGACGGTTCTGATACAATCTTATGGCTTTGCGGCGGTACCTTAATTTCCAAGAAAATTGTTTTGACAGCAGCGCACTGTCTTTGGACAGCAGACTGGTAAATTTTGCCTTTCTTCATCTTTCATCTGATACTTAGAAAATTAATGAATAAAACCAAGATTACTTTTATAGTATTCTAAAACAAAAATTAATGGCTTTCTTATCATTATAACTGTAATTTTTGTTCTCAATTATAAATTTGATTGATTTGAAATCTATATTTTTGTGAGATGTTAAGATTACTTTTATAAATAATTTTGAGATTATAAAAGAAACGAAGCTTTCGGGATAAGATTAAATAATATATTAAAATAATATATTAAAATAAAATTGAGATACTTAGATTAGATTTATTTATTTTTAATATGCTTTTAAATACTCTATTTCAGATATATACCATATATTTATCATTCATATTTATCATCAAAATATTTAACATTGATAAAAAATTACAATAAGGAATACACATTCAAAATTTTATACTGAAAAATAAAATTTCCTGAATCTAATATTTTCTTGAGTAATATTAACAAGCGAATGTTTCCAAATGTAAGTCTCGTAATAACATAATAACGTCAAACTTTACAGATTTATTCTTTAGGAAAACTGGAAAGTGAATTTCAACATTAGTAAGCCCTATTTTTGCGGTATAAACAAAAAAATCAAGTATGTCCAAATTTTTACCGACTATTGACTATGTTTCTTTGTCAATTTTTGCTTGTTAACAAAATGTAATTTTTCTGATTGTATTAATATTGCGAAATTTGTAACTTACACTGATGAAAATGGTGACAGACATACATTTTAAATATTTCGCTCCAATTGTAGGTACTGAAAATGTATAGTTCATATAATATATACACATTATAGATTTTCAGTGATACTCACATTGGAACATGTAAGAATCATTTCTGATAAATTACTTACAATAAATTAAATAAGAAAAATTAAATAATAAAATAATAAGTTATGAATTAAATTGCAAGTATTTAATAAAATTTAATTTAACAAGCAAATACTGAAAACAAAAAAAAATATTTATCTTTTTCAATTATCAAAAATTTTAAATAATGAACGTTATCCATCCTGTATCACGTGGAGAAATCACTATTATTACAGCACTTATATCTACAGTAAATATGTACTAAACATATATTGATTTAAATATTTTTAGATTTTAGATATTTGATTTAAATGTTACTCTTTCCTTTTTGAATAAATATTTATTTAAAAAATGTTTATTTAGTACTATTCAAGAAAATATTATGTAGAAAATTCTTTTTTCAGTGTAAAAGGTCTCTTGAAAAGCTCAAGTTTATTCTATCATTGTTGGAAATAAAAAAAATTTTATTTTTTTCATTGCACTAACTTATTTATTTATTAACGCATTTCGGCAAGTGTTAATAAATAATTATTATAATAAATTTTATTTACTTCAAAAAGGGGAAACGCAAAATGGGTGCGGCTCGGTGATCTGAATCTCGTACAATCTAATGACAATGCGAAGCCACAGACCATTGCAATAAAGGAAAGAATAAGACATCCTGACTATAAACGTCCGTCGGAATATCATGACATAGCTATACTGCGTCTGGCGAAAGATGCTGTCTACGATGCATATGTCAGACCGGCATGTCTTCCAGTTGATTGGCCTGATGTGGGTCAAAATAATAAGGCAGTTGCCACAGGATGGGGTCTAGTCGATTGGGGTAAGATCGTAAAGAAAGAAATATAATGATTAGAACGGACTCTCTATATTTAAAATTATATTGAGTAAATTTCAAGATTAATGAGAGTCAGCGTCTCTCATTAGCCTTGAAATTTACTTATTATTATCGTAAAGAAAGGAATCTAGCCGTCAAATTTTCAAAACTGAATTACTAAAATTAATTACTATAAGATTTGTATAAGGATATAACGTGATCTAATTATAAACAAGAAAATATTTTATTTTTATACGTACATATGCATAAAAAATTAATAAGTGTACGTGGCTTATTCTTCAGCTGATGACGAAGGTTCGGATAATCTATTGAAGGTAACACTCCGTTTGGTCCCTCATGAGAATTGCAACGCGAGTTTCTTTGATGGCGGAAGTTCCGTGGAGCTCGCATTAGGGATTGTCAATGATTGGCAGATATGTGCGGGAGAAGTCGGAAAAGATACTTGCCAGGTAATATACATTTGTAATACCTAGAAAGTTTTCATTGCTTTCCGAATAAAAATTTAATTTTAATGCGAGCTTCTTAGAATAATTTTTGTAACTATTAATATTAGTTAATCCAATCATGTCGCAACTTACGTTTGCTTCTTTCCAGCACTCATTTATCTAATGAGAAATCAAAAAATTCAATAGTTTCAACTGAAAAACAAGACATTGCTTATTGTATATTTTTATAACAGAAACATTTACAATTTGAAGCGAAGTAATCGAATACAATTGTTTATTCAAGGGTGACAGCGGAGGACCACTTGCCGTTTTTAACACGGACCATAATTGCACGTACACCATAATTGGGGTTACTAGTCTCGGACGACTCTGCGGCAGCATCATACCTGGCGTGTATACCCGAGTGTATCATTACGTTCCTTGGATAGAGAGAACTGCTTGGCCGGAATATTTTTATTAACATCTCTCATTACACCTTTAATTTAAATGTATCTATTATTTTAATATTAAATACATTTTGCAGGACTAGAGAATAATATATTCGCTTCCATTCGTACTAATCTCCTTTTTTACTACGTCTGATATTGTACGTATGATATTGCTGCATCAAATATAGGTACATATTGAAGAAATTTAAGATTTAATTCTTCATGAAAAGATAAAATTTACAGTAGAGGTGAACACGAATAATAGTATAAATTTTTTTATATGTTAAATTGATGGTCGACGATGTAAAAAAAAAATATATATATATATATATATATATGTCTGATATTTAAAAAATCAACTAAAAAAAGTTTTGGAAGAGATATTTAAATTTCCAATCAAATCATCCTATGAAACATAAAAAGGGTATCATTATTGATCTTAATAGAATTTTGTTCCTTTCACATCCTTGCTTCTATCAAAATTTAGAAATTATTTTTTTAACTGTAAACTATTGGATTAAATCTTGCACCACAAAAATATAATAATTTTAAAGAAAGCCTAATTCCTAATGAGAATGATAAATATTTTTTACAGTTCCATGTATAAAAACATCTTTGAAAAAGTGGTCTTTATGCTTTTTATTTTTTGATTGTTTCTTTATTCAAGATCATTAGTTAGTTCATTTGTTTCAATATATTCCTTTTTATATGACACAACAATTCATTCATTTCTAAACTTATATTGAAAATCCGATCTTAGCAGTATACAGGATCCATCTTGTTTAAGACAAAAATGTTTTAGAAGTTGCTGAGTTAGGAGAAAGAAGATGATCTTGGCTTTAAGAAGCTATCAGATCAAGATTATTAAAAAATTTTTTAATCCTTACTTTTATATTCATAATTGTTTCAAGAACTATTCAAAATTATAATAAAATATTTTTTTATTAAGTACTTAGTAATATTGAGCTATTTTTC
>NW_017259212.1:299548-301184 GCF_001594045.1 Atta colombica | reverse complement strand
TATATATATATATGTATATATGTATATATGTATATGTATATAAACTGGACCACTCTGTTTAATTACACCTCTTATCAATGTACATATAAGAATAAGAAAAATTGAAATTAATGTGTTTTGGAAATTTATGACTTCGTTTGCTTGTGACTTTCAATTTCATATTTCTTGCATTGTCAAAAAGAAGCATGAGTATACAAACTCTTCGGATGAGCGCAAGATAGAATTCCTGAGGACATTCGGCATTGATCCCTGGACGCGCAAGCGCCGACCGTATCTTCACCTACTTCCATTACTCTCGATCGTCGTAGAATCCGCGAAAATCCGGAACGTAACGCGGTCGTCTATTTTCGTTTATCTGAAGAGGCAGCCGCCTCCCGCGACGCTGCTGATCTTAGCCAAGGTAAGAAAACCGTTCACGAAATGACTCACTACAAATTTCGCGACAAAACAGATGCATTCGGCATTTAGAAGCTCACTGTTTAGTGCGATAGCTCGCGAAGGATAATCCCTCGATAAAAGCATTATTTTTGGTAGCAAAATGCAAAACTAGTTCTACGATTTTAATTAAGATTACTGCGATGCTGAAGTAATCGTTCTATATGGGCGTGATCGTACATTAGTAGCTATGTTGATGTATTATAATTTGTAGCAATATATTTATAGTCAATAAAATTAAATATTATCATGAATGTACCAGTTTCGAGATATAATTATGTTCGAATGATATAAGATTTTATATTTTTTTTTTCTAAAATTAGCAAAAATTAGCAAAAATAAAAATCTTAATTTATAATACATTAATACAATACAAAAACTAATATTTTTTTAATTAATAAAATTAATTATCTATATTTATAAAATTAATTATATATGTATGTATCTATTATATAATTCTATTTTTTAAATATCTATATTCATAATTTATTTATCATCTGATTATTCTACATACACTCTTATGACGATCTAACATTTAATTTTTAGCAGGTGAACAAAAGAACGTTCGATGTCGGCTCTTCTAGATGTATGCGGAAATGATACTGGGTCGCCATCGATATCGAAGGCAGATGATAATCTGTCCAATAGCGATGGGCCTCTGATTAAAGGCATTATCCGCCAAAATAGTTGCGGCAGTATGCATACGAGGTAAATAAGAAAATAATCATTATTATAACAATAATTCCTATCCAATGAAAATTCTAAAGGAAAATATTTATAATAAAATAAGTCAATCGTTAATATTTTTCTTTAGAAAGATTTATTTGATGACGCATGTGTGTCAATTGTTTTACTTACTAATGTACGGACAAACTTTGTTTATATTATCTTAATTAGAAACGAAAGGAATAATCAGAATTACGAAATGATTAAATATAATTAATATAAATATAGTCAACAATTGATATAATCCAAGCTAGATTAAATTAATATTTCGGATGATTAATTTTCTGCTTGGATAATGTTAATAGGACAATCGCTTCTTCGTATGGCATGTCGTCGACGAGTGAAAAATCTACTAAAAGACGTTATTGTCTCTGGATGTTGACTTTGGTCCTGGCAATAATCGGTCTCTGTAATCTTTTTCTAAACATTACTGTCATCGCTGTTTTGCGCATAAGTCAAGGAATGGAAGCTATAG
>NW_017259212.1:289105-299448 GCF_001594045.1 Atta colombica | reverse complement strand
TTGATATTTAAAGACGGATAATATATGTATATATAAGAATATAAAAAAGTCTGAAACAATAAAAATTTAATAATAAGTATAATCTTTTTATGCTACTCAATATATTGATATATCTTCGCAAATATTATACACATTTTACATTTTCTGAAGATATCCCTGCAGTCAGGCATCTGTCAGAGTTACGGCGATGAGCCAATGGAAATATCTGGTGATGAAGCAGGAGTACATGTTGATGTGAAGAGTCGCGGATACACCCACGAAGCATATCTGCATTCGAAGCTAGGCGTCTTACCGAATGGTACCACTATGTCGCAAGTAGAATCATTTGAAGTGAAGGATCCACGTACCGGTACAATTTACTTTACTACAGACTTCCCTAACTTTGGTCTACCAAACGGCGTCGAAACGATCGACGTAAGAATCGCAGAGACTCATCGAATTACGTCACCAGTCAATGAGAGCCTGGCAGTCAAGTCTGACAATGAGGTCTCATTGCACGGTGCCGAGGGCGTACACATAGAAAGCAAGGATATCGTGTGGAGTGCCGATCTTGATATCTTCTTAAAGAGTGTAAATGGCAGCGTCGTGTTGGACGCCAAGGATGGCGTTTTCATCGACGTGGAGGATATTCCGGTAGCACCGATGTTCCTGCAAAGCCCGACGACGAGCTATGAGCAGTACAAAGTTTGTGTATGTATGCCACAGGGCAAACTTTTCAAGATACCAGTCCGACCGGGTGCAAGTTCTCGTACGGTTAATTGCGCACGAGTCGTCAAAACTCCGGAGAATGATCCTTGCCTACACTAGATTCTAAGTGAAGACAAATGTATTCTACTATACACTTTGTTACACGCTTAAATAACGTGTACATCACTGCCAAAGTGCATACAAAATATAGGCATATTTCGAATAATGTGTACACAATATTATGAGATTTAATGTGCACACCTCATCAGTAGACAATACGTGGACGAGTATATTCGAAATAGTAAAAAAAAAAAACCAGCTGATCTCCCAAATATTTACACGATATCACTGCAACACAGTCATTATCCAAATTTAAGGAGATCAGATTTCAATAAGACATTTTTCAATAAAAAAAATTTACATAAAACTAATCTTCAGAGATCAAATCTCTTCTTTCAAATGGCATTTATACAATCATTGTTGAGTGTAATGTTTAAAGTGCTATAGAAAAATTCTTAGAAATAGAATAAGTTAATCGGTAGAATGCACATTAATCTATACTTTATTTTAAGTCAAATCTCACATTACCATCATCAAATTGCTTATGGTGCAAATATAAACACCATATAAAAGTATAATTTTAAATATTAATGTAATTCATTCATCATCGAAATGTATGTGTGCAAATACGTTATAAATACAATACGTTTTATAAGAAACACCGAAAAGAAAGTAACTTTTCATACAAAATGAGGAACTCACAAAACGTTCCCACTTTCTTCAAGATCCTAAATACTTTCGGTGATCATCTCTTCAGTACTTTCGTCCATGTCCTCTTGCTGTTCCTGCTCCGTAGGTGGCTCGTACGCCTTTTCTAATGGGCTTGCCACTACGCCTCCTGCCCACACGCTCATCTCTACTGCGAGTTTGTTGGTGCCTTCCAGTAATGGTCTGTAGCCACCATGAGCCAGTACACGTAGTAACGTTTGGGCAGTGAGACATACGAGATCTTGTTGTTCAAGTGTTAATGCTGTATGTACGCGTATATTGCCACCTTCGCATGGGTCAGAAATACCTGAAAAATATAATACTTATGTAGCAATTCTTATAAAATTAAATTATAAATAAATAAAATATAATATCAGCTGTTTGATATTAAAATGCAAATAATTCTTGTAATTCGTCAATCGCGCATTTGTGAGAATTATCAGCATACTGTTTTCTCACTTCTTATATCACATAATTTCCATAACTAGTCAAAGATTTTTAATTTTAAGAATAAGTTTTTAATATACCTGCTGATCCTGGAAGAAATAATCCAGAAGCAAGCAACTGCAATACTCTCTTGTACGCCTGATTTATTGGTAATGCTTGTCTACTAGGATTGTTCATTATGGCATTATGTGCCAATAGATCCAACATCCACGGGGTTAATGGCTGCAGACCTTCAAATTTGCTTCTAAGATCACGAAGCAATCGAATTAGAACTTTAATACTGGAATGATGAGCGTTTTCCTCAAACCAACGAGAATGTCTAATAGCAGCAAGATGTCCTACAAGAAATTATATTTTAATAATTGCTAAGTTATATTGATTATAAAAATGCAAAAATTACCTTGACAGATTTTAACGTCCAAATGTTGCTCCGATTCTAGCTTGCGTAGATTTTGGTGTAACGTCGTTATTAATACGCGCACAGTAGCTTCGTTGTTTCCAATATCGAATCCATACTCCGTTTGTGTAACTCTAAAGATTTCTTTCGGGTTCACAGCCTTCAAATCATTATGAACTTTGTTTCCAAGAGCCTCTACCGCCGTTTTTGTTGGCAAAGTTTTGAGGATGACAACAATATCAGCATTATTGTGGCCCTTTATCATTGTACCTTTTTTAAAACTGCCAACTTGTCTTACTTCTTCTAATTGCTGCATTAAAAGAGAATGTAAATAGAAATAAATAATATGATGTCAATATATAATATATGATAGAGGTATTAAACAGAAACAGGGACTGTTTATTTAATTTATTTTAATTTATAATTGTGCTAACATATACACTTACACAAGCTTCGAAGGTTCCTGGCGCAACAATCAGATTATCAAGAACACTCTGTAGCTTAGTTACAAGATTTAAGATAGAAGTCTGTTCTTTTGGAGTGGGACACATATCAGCATTCTTTTTCACAAGAGCTGATTGGAAATCTGATTCGTCTGGAGCAGGTTTAACACGTGGAAAAGCTGCCTCGCAGAGTGTATAATCAAATGGATGTCGTGGCAGAAACTGCTTTCTTGGGAAGCCCATTCCACGACCCATACCACCTCGACCACCTCTGATCATTCCTCCGCGACCTCGTACCATATTGTTTCTGCAACAAAAAATGTTACCAATAATTTGAGTTATGTACATAGCAATATTATGTATAATTTTATTTTATACATACAGAAGCCTATTCTGTGACTCTTAACGGTTGTATTGCCATAGTTACAGTTGTTAAAAGTTACAGAATAGGTTCCCTAATCTTAAATAAATTTTAACTTAGGAACAAATATAAATTCAGTTGCACTTGTATTCATATTCTTTTTTATCACAAAAATATGAAAAATATAAATTTTTATTTTCTATGAGAAAATGTAATATTTAATAGTCTCATAGAATTAAATTTTAATTAAAATTTTACATTAAACTATATTTTCCTTCAAATTATATAAACAAAGATGTCTTTTCTTCTTATACCTGTAAAAACTCTAAAGCTTGATTGATAAAATTAATATCTAACAGTTTAATCTGAGTTTTTCTGAATAATTCTGTTAATTAAGCTAGCACTATATGCATAAATTATATTATGCTTTTCCAGATTTTTAATAAAATAATTTACAAAGCAGGATGTGTGTTCACATATTTGATACGTAGCAAACGTTCTAGTATTTACTTGTCTGAAATAATAGCTGGAGAATAAACGAAATAGGAAATCAATATGACGCTCCCGGATAACCTAAGTAATGTATGAGCGGTATGTTCGAATATAAATATCATAGTATTTTCAGTACGTGTGTGAAATCAGCATATTTCTATAGTTCACTTGAATGGTATACGTACCCAAACGATGTGAATTGGAAAGACGTGATGACGGTTTATTAATGAAAACCGAAAAACACACAGTAAACTTGCCGCCTGGCGTCCACCGCTATCGTAGATGGAGGCCAGATGAGACACAATTCCGACGATTCCGTTCGTAGTGAATAGATCCGGTACCTTCCTTTGCGATTGCAATGCGGTTGGCGCCATCTGATTGTCACTTACGAAGTATATTAATGATATTGCGAATAACTTGATAATATCCAATAAAATTAAGACTTTTAATAAAAAAAAGCAATATGTTTAAGTTAAAACTCAATATTAAAAATATTTTCTACTCACATTGAAAAAATCACTTTTATAGCGTATTCGACCCGAGCGGATTTTGTATCAATCTAGGTTGGATTAATAATGTTGTATGCTCTCCTATTGCTAGGAATATATAAAGTCAACCAATAGTAGAACATTATCCAACCCAAATGGGACCAAATCCGCTCGGATCTTGAAAACACTATTTTAGTTTGAAGCGATAATGACATTCACTTAATGGCTGCGTTCAACGAACTAAATAGTTGAGAGAGAGCGTACGCTATTATTAGTGTATTCTTTAAATCATCCAATCAGCATTTTAGATCTGGAAGAATACATCAATAGAAGCGAACACCACTCAACTGTGAGTCCGCTGAACGCAGCCAATGCTACAAATGCTTTGAAACATTCTTTGGTTGGTTAATTAGTAAAATTCTTTCTTCTGATGTCAAATGCTTTGAAGAAACATTTGTAATTGTGAACTGTACTTAACGTTTCAAAGCTTCATTTACATATTACTTTTGCGATTCAAACGTCAAATATAAACATTTTAAAACTTAAAAAAACTTGAACAATCCATGTTGCACATTTTATCCAAGGAACAATACGAAAATATTTTAAGATGTCCTCTGAATATTTTTTTAAAACGTCCTCTGAAATTATATTAATTTGTAAGAATTTTCGTCAATTATTGTTGAGCTAATAATAATTAACAGTTACGTTGTAATTATATAAATACTATACTAAACTTCCAAATGCGAAAACAGTCATATAACTGTAATTTTATACTTTCTAAACGTTATTAATTGCAGTAATAAATCGATATTTATCTTTACAATTGCACCCTGAAATATATAATTATATACAGTAAGTCTTCAATTAAAAAAAAAAAAGAACAAAATAAGTATAAACTTCTAAGAAGCAAAATTCGTATTTAATCAACCTTGCAATTTCATGAACTTTTCATCATTCGATACCTGCATTATTTTTTTATTGAAGACGTAATATCAAATTGCTTGAAATTAATCAACTATCGCAAAGCATATGCTGCGTCGATTGCGCGCAGCATGGCGCGCAGGAAAAAATTACATCGTGACGAAACGTAAAGATGAAAACCCGTAGAGGATGGTATTTAATGGACACAAAAACGGACGAGAATGATAAAAGGATAAAAGACGAGAAGGAAGATGTGTTGGAAGCGAGTCGAGCAGTGATAGTGAAGCGAGGCGATAACAAAATCGCACGACGTCGTTTGCAGGCCGAACAACGAGAAGCCGCTTTAATGGAAGAATTATCGAATGCTCAAAAAGCTGTTGAAGCGAAACAACAAGAGATTGAAGTGACGCATAGACTAGCTGCTGAATTGTCACGACGTAAAAGTAAAGATTTACGAATTATATATCCAAATTTGTTGGAATCTATTACATGGAGAACTTAATTCATTCTAGCGATATCGTACACAAAACCGATTTCTTTATGAATTACAGATGAAGAAGTAAAACATGCGCTAAAACACGATTACATAAAATCTTTCGCACTATCACCAACGAGTTGTGGTTTGAAGGAAGTCCAATCGCATTTAATAGAGGAAAAAGTTCGTTTGGAAGCAAATCAAGCGGAACTATTAAAGCATTGGCACGAAGATAAAATTTTCGAGAAGCTGCAACAAGCTGAAGATGAAAAAAAGAAGCAAAGTAGGCGCAAAGATCTGCAGAATCAATTAGCGGATAATCAGCGACGAGTTCAACAAAGAAGAACTGAGGAGAAAGAACAGGATCGCAAAATGATAGAACAAGCAATACAGAAGACTCAAGAGGAAGATGCAAAGACGAGGGAAAAAAAAAAGAACAATGCGATTTTTTTTAGAACAGAGATGGCCGCGGCTATAGCAGCTAAGAAAGTATGGGAAAGGAAATATAAGGAAGCATTAAAAGAAGAAGATAAAAAGATAGCTCGCATAATTGTAGAAAAGGAAGCTCGACACGAGAAGCAGCTCGATACGAAGGTAAAACCGAGTTTCATTGGAAATACATATATGTTTTGAATTGATAAATTTATAGAATAAAAATATTTCAAATGTATGTTTTTCCTGATATAGACGGAACTTCGCGCGGCAAGAGAAGCGGCGATAGATAATGTAGCTAGAGAACTACTGGCTAATGTGTGCAAAGAAAAAAAAAAGCAGGAAATCATTGATGAATTGTATCGAGAAGAGCAGAGGAATAAATGGATGAAAGAATCGGTCAGACCTGTATCAAAGAGGCAATGCGATATTGCTGAATCCTTCAAAGAAGTAGTATCAATTATCATAATTTTTTTTAAATATTTACTATAAATCCACTGGCAAAGTTAATTGAATCCAATTTTTCTCAAAATAATGAAAAAATAATTAAAAAAATTTTTTTTTTTTTTTTGAATTAATAATATAATAAATTTATATCACTAATTAATAGTTAAAAATTCTGAAATATTTATTTTTAATTTTTCAAATTATTCGTTTTTGTAAAAATTATATAAAAAGATTTTATGTTAGAAATTCATATATATAAAATGTCATAAATCTATTTGAAAATAAAATAGAAAGCTGAACGCAAAGCGAAAGATGAAGCAATCGATGCGGCGTTTGTACAATATTTAACCGAATTACAAAAGAAAGATATTAAGAAACAAAGAGAAGATGATAAAGCACGATATGCAAAGAGTAAGCTCACATTTATATTTCAACATTAACGTGATTTTGAATTACAGAATTATTCATGATACTATAGTTTCAAATATACATACCTATTAAAAATTCTGAAAATGTTAGAAATTAGTCATATAATTATATTACAGAAATTCAATATGGAGAAGAATTAAAAGAAGCTATAACAAATAACAGAGTTAATTACGCTATGAATATTTTAAAACGACAGGCCGAAATTTTTGTGCAAGATAAAAATGCAAATCAATTAACTGCAATGAACGCAAAAAAGTCTAACAATAAAAATGATAATAACAAAGATTGCAAGAAAAAAGATAATTGATACGAGCATCAGAGGCTATTCAGAATAATGCAATTAATACTCTTGACATTAATAAAAAAATTCCTTGAAAATTTGCATTATAAATATGAGAGATCGCAAAATTCTAATGAAAATTCCAATGAATAAACACATAAAATCAATAATAAAATCAATAAATGCTTAAAAGATAAAAAATAAAATTATACATTCTTTATAATTATAATTACATTGTATAATTATTACAATTACATTATGAAAAAAAAAATAGTTAAATGTCTCATCTAATGTGATCTCATTTTTACTTAAGATTTGAAAATCTGCTTAATAAAAGAATCATCAAAAAGAAGAGATAATGAAATAATACTACTAAAAATTGAAGCTATGACCGTGCAAAAACTTCTCAATTCTGAAAATCTATTTAATTGTAAGTTTTTAAAACTCACATCCTAATGATTAATTTTATTAAATTTAATTTAAGGCATATATATTTAATAGAAAACTAGTCCTTTCCAAATTAAGATATATTTTTTATCTGGATATTTTTACTAAAAACCGTGTCTTGAAATAATATTACTATATACGTATGAGCTCGTTTTTTTTTCTTTGCACGGTCGCAGCTCATTTCTCCACATTTCGTCTAGTATTTATTGGTATACAGGTATGTACATATTTCCCCGGTGCAGGGTTTCCCTGCGAGAACTCCGTTATATTTGTACAAAGTCCGTGTAAAAATACAGCAGCCCCATCTTATATTAATTATAAGTTTATGTGGTACGCGATAAGAGTTAAAATAATAACAGTCTCGCCTCTCGGACGTATCAAATATTCCGAATAGGTTCGGATCGAGACCACTTGTGCCCTCGACTTTGTTCGAATCCGAATGTTGTTTGTGTGTTGTATCATTTGGCATGCGGGGGGACATGCGATCCCACCATCCCTGCTAATCGTTAAATGGAACACGAAGCATTCGAGTTTAACGGGAATGATTACGATATTAATTGTAAGTACGAGCAATCAATTTGTTGAGTAGCTGGCCACAGTCGCTCAGCCCTATCATTCACAGATCAAAAATAGTGTTTAGCTATGACTACCGAAGTATGATGCTTCCTCAAATCATACGACAAGCACGCATACATACGGAAAAAGATTCTATGGCAATACCAGCAATCTTCCCTGCTAGATAATTCATATGATAGTCTTCATTCTCATTCATGATCGAATCTCGAAGCATAAGAAAGTTACTACCCTTTTACAAAAGTAGATCAATCTTGTCCTGTAAAATAAATGGAGTTAGAAGGAATCTAATTTCCATTGGAAACTAACTTCATTATTCTGTTCTGTTCCCATTTTTAGGAAATTCAAATAGAAGTCAGAATTCCTTTCAACGCCAATTTTTTCTTCTTAATGTATGTTTTATAAAAAGTTTTTTGATTCTCTTAATGGTTCTCTCTTCCTTAACAGTACATTTATAATTATTTCTTTTTAATTTAATAGTGCTAAGGCTTTGTTCCACCTTTCGATAAACTCTCTCTCTCTCTCTCTCTCTCTCTCTCTCTCTCTCTCTCTCTCCAGTTCGTTTTCTTACTCTTTTACTCTCTTCACTTTTACTCTTTTTTTTGTTTATGAAATAAATTGTCACATAATACACAGTTTACCCGAAGATGGAACAACTGATCCTAAGTGGATAAACTATAGTGTTAATCATGCGTCATTCAATTTGTTAAATAAAAGCAATAGTATTTAAGTTTCTATACTAAAACGTGCAATGAAAAAATACTACAGATATTATTATGTGATATCTAAGCTCAACTGATATCTATTTTCCCTTCTAAACTTATTTATGTTTCTCAGTGGATGTTTTGTTTGATTTCGCTATTGATTTCGCTAAATTGATTATTTTCTCAATTACTAAATGTTCTCACTTGCCCAGAATAGCTCAGAATGAGTTATAAATGGCACAAAACCTTTCCTCGTATGCATGCGTTCTCCATCGCGCTTGCCGAATTCTTAAGATTGTAGAAAATTGCTGATCGCGTTACAATTTGCGTTTATGAATTTGATTCACTTCATCGCGACTAAATCTCTCGGTAGAGACTACACAAGGATAATAGCTACTTTTTTTATCATCTACACATTACAGAATCCGAATATCCAAACATTTCTGCCGACTATCTGATTCTACGATCAAGCTACATGCTTTCTTGCTTTCATTCTTTATCTGTTCTTTTGCTTCTTGTTTTTAGATTATAACATAAATCTTACGACCAAAGCGGAATACGTACTACTTGTACGACATATATAGGTATGTATCACAATATATGTGTATATATATATATATGTGTATAGAGGCATATAGACACAACGGAGTACAAACGAAATTAACGAGTTCAGATTAATACGAATTAAACGCTCGCCGCGCTCGCACGCAAATTCGTAGCGATTTCTGCGCAGCGACTAGGCACAACAAAGCGAATCGCGCGACATGGCTTATAATCGATTAAAAATTCGGAAATTGCAATTGACATTTCAGTGGATTTAAATACTACAGACACTGTGCACAAAGCTGAAGTCTCTGTGAAGTTCTTTTTTTCTTTTCCCTTTTTTTTTGATAAGTAAAATGTGTCAATCTTCATATACTTTAATTGTGAATTTATTGTTACTCAAAATTAAGAGTGAATTTTCCTTTTACAAAACGTGTCCAGTTTTACGAAACAAATCTCATTCAACTTACATTCGCGTTGACTCTTATTAGGCCATATCTTATTCTTTTTATTGTTTCATTCAATTAAATTTCATTCAACCGTTTCTTACTATGGTATAGCGTCGAGAATTTAATCCATCGAAATAATATCGATTTCAATTTCCAATTAATTCAAGAGAGGATATAACACAGCTTGGTCTTAAAAGTAAACGCTTCCTTATGAGTTAAGCAATTCTGTCTATAGATTCATGTAAAAGTAACATCACATCTTCTTATGAATTAAGTACATTTACGGAGCGTGTTTATATTACGCACGCATACACGCGCACATATACAAACGGATCTCTCTTGAGAATTGTTGCTATGAACACCAGTTTCGCAGTTACAGAATCAATTATGAACGTATAGAACACGGTCGGTCACATGTAATTACCGCATTAGACAAAGCATAATCACTTGCAAAGTCTAATTTACCTATATATAATTACAAATGTTCTTATGAACTTTGGAGTTGAAACATCGCTCACTTAACAAATTAGGCTTCCAATTGTTTTTAATTAACAAACGCA
>NW_017259212.1:269563-289005 GCF_001594045.1 Atta colombica | reverse complement strand
CATATATATATAACTGATCGACACGTTCTTTAAAAGATAAATAAAATTCAATCAATAATTTCTTTAATTCAGCTTTCTTTAATTCAAAATAGTACACAGTTCAGAGATAAATTTTCATTCGTCGGAAGAGCTAATTCATTTAACTCCGAACGGTATAGATTTTTAGTGAAATATTTGCTTACGCAAGTTTAAATTATGCAAGTATATAGCGATGTTAATAATTTTAATCAAATAGCTTCAATTAAGTTAAAAAAAAAACCTATCAGACCCTGTTTATATCGTTTAGTAATCTATACGTAAAATAGCTAGTTATTTTTACGTTATCTTTATCTTTCTCATTCTTTCGCTGAATAATACTTGTTGTTAAGGAATGATATTATACAAAAATGAATGCCGCCAACGAGCGTATTAATATTATTAATGTTATTATCCTTGAGTATCGAGTCCGTATCGATCCGACTTGTTATTTTATCATATACAACGACTTCTCATACATTTCGGCGCGTCAGGCTGACAGTATCAGAAGTCGGCGATCGTAAACGGATCTTAAAGAGGATGCATTAACCGTACTCATACGTGTTGGCTAATAAGAGCTAGTTTAGTCGATTTCATAACGATTAATCAAGCCGGCTATCGCGATTTTGTCGTCATGAATGAAATCGTGGCAGCTCAGGAGATCACGGCGACACTCGAGAGGAATGTACATGAAGCTGACTCGTAAAACGCGAACACGCGAATATTCTATACCGAGATACGCTTTTAGCTCGAGTGCACGTGCCGCGAGCGCAAGGAACTTAATTCGACAAACACATTCGACAATGCGTTGCAAAAGAATTTGTTTAATTAAGTAGAATCGATAGAAGTCTGTTTTGTAAATATATGAATTTTAGAAACACCTGTATAATAGAATATCCCCCTGTATAATAGAATAAACACAGTATAAAATATACGTGGTATAATAAAATACATAGTATATTATGTGGATATTTTTTCACAAAGATTTCTTTATGAAAAAAATTTAAATATGAAAAAGCAATTATCTATCAAGTCTAATTAATCGACTCATCTTTTGCAGAATAAATAGGAATGTCTGAGCGATAAAGCATTACAATTAAATGGAAGAACACTCAGAAATGCAATTAGGTATGTAAAGAGGCGTAAGTACCAAATAATAACACCACATATTGGATTTGAAGATTAAGTATGAAATAGAAGAAACAACATGTTCTCTGTTAACAATCACGAGCAAAAGAAGTTAAAAAGTCGGTGTCGCTAAAACTCGATATAATGGATGAAAATATTTTCAATGAAAATATTTTGTACAATCTTAAAAATATAAGCAATCTGTCGGTTCGTCTCACAATTTCTCGCGAACGTCCTAAAGATGCAAAGTATATCCGATAAGATGCTTCATGAAATGTAATTAGGAATTGTCGACAATAGGAACCACGAGTGAATAATAACGTTATAATATTATAACGTTACAGGCAGATCGGGCGGCGAAGAAACAAGAAAACCTTCTGACGATCTGTTCGGAACTGCCTGACGTTTCACGGTTCCCATTAACGTCAGATCAGTTCTGATCGTGGTATGCTAAGTTTTGTTCCTCTGCATCGATACAATAGCCCTAGCTATGAATAAACACTGTAGCTAATACGTTACATTATAACAGTAGCTATAATATAGAATTACATGTTAATTATATCATAGCTAAAGATATAATGTTACAATTATAATGTAATTTAGCTACATTATAGCTAGGGCTATAATATAAAGCACGTAATAGCTATATTATAGTTAGGATTAAAATATAGAATATTTTATAGCCGTATCATAGCAACGACTGTAACGTAGTATCTATTATGACTACATTATAATTAGGGCTACAATTTCAAAGGGAGCGACTAATAAAAGTTAGTCAATCAAGGCTGTCGACGCAATTAACCTTTTGTCATCCTCTTACAACTGATATATCGCCATTTAATTGAAAATTACGCAATATAGACGTAATTTTTTTCTAAGCGTCAAAAAAGAGAGTACAGAGTAACAGCACAGGCACAGTGTAAAGAGACTTTTAAGATAAAGCATTACTTTCGACATCCCAAAGTATCGCATTGCATTTTGAAATTAATGCTGCGCACTGATCCCTGAAAATTTAAAGCTACCATCAAAAACGAATCGTAATTTGCTTTCATTAGCTCCGGAAAATATTAGATAAGTAGATCAATATTTATATACTTGCGGCGTTTACACCAGTCGCTTTGAACACTGGATTTGGCCCCTTTCTTTGGAAGAAGAAAACTGGCTTGATCGTCGAAAAACTAGCATCGGCGCATGCCATACGTTCGTCATCAAAGCGCAAATTTCGTTCATCGCAATCGCGCGTGAGTAGCATCGTCGAGGACAGCGCGAATGTTCGCAAACGTATGATTGGTCACCGCACTATCGTTCCACTCTAGAGATGCGGAAAGGAAGAATGAATTCATGCAGAACATCTTTTTGTTTTGATGTGCACAGAGTGACAAACAGTAGAAGGAAAAACGAATTATAACGTTCGATAAATCGGGCAACAAATCAATTAAGCGAGTCTTCCCTTCCACGTTCTCGGACGGGATTCTTCCACACACGAGCTAACAATTCAACGCGAAACTATCTATCATTTCGCGCATCCTAAAGTATTATCTATTCTCGCACGGATATAAGGGATGAAAATATGCAAGAGCTACTTAGTCGCGTAGCGACTCGAAACGAACTCAAATACGTTCATTATCCATGGTCACGTATCCGAGAAAAGAAACTCGCTCTCAGACAATAATACTTCCAAATCGGAGGGTACAGTGTGTAAGTCGGAGTTGGCCGGTTCCGGCAGATCGCCACCGCTATTTCCGATGCCAGTAGGGGCTATCTGTCGTGCTCTGCCTATTCTGACTCGGTCCTTCCTCTTCGCTGTTCGTAGCAACACTCCAGTTCTCGGTAACTTCGTTCTGCTATTCGCATTCGTATGATTCACGGCCGTGGCCGGTGCTTGCGCCACCTTGTCGGACTTGCGCAGCTTCACGCTGAATCTGAACGGTGGCTTATATACCACCTGGAGCCTCGCCCGTTCCTTCCTGGCGAGGGAATTCAATGAGTTCTTTAGTTCCGCTCTTCCAGTCTCCACTCCAGGACGTCGCGTGGACGTTAATGCCTGTTGTCTTGACACTGGCACTCTGGACCCCACCGCCCCTCCACTGGCTGTTAGACCTACCGGGGTCGATTTACTTTTCGGCATACCGTTAATGTTGGTCCGTGCACCGGTTTCCGGTCGACATTGCGAAGATGCCAATAACCAAGAACGCACTTTACTCTTAGGATCGGCGTTCGTTTCCGGTTCCTTATCCGCTTGAATTGCCGAGTAGTCAATTACTTCCTTTCTATGTTGCTTTTTACGCTTTCTCTTATCGTTATCGCCGCTGCTTCCGCCTGGATTATTGCTAGTCCCTTGTCCTTTATCTCTAATAGATGTAATCTTCTTCCGTTTATTCTCTTGAGTTACAGCAGCCAAAACTTCAGCTGGTCGCTTTCGCGCAAAGTCATCGACCTGCCCGGTAGACGATCTCTTTGTTTGTTGGTTTTGTTTCTTTTTGATATCCTTTAAATACAAATAAAAAATTTATTTTAAGTATTTAAATTCAAAAATATAAAATATCAAATTAATATATTAGTACTTAAATGATTAAATTAAAAAATAATTTATTTTCTTTTTAAATTAATTTTACCTTATTGTTAGACTTGTCGGTGTGGCCACCATCTTTATGTTTGCGATGACACCTCTTCTCCCTGACCTTTCTGCTAAGAGGAAGTTTGGCACGTACCGCCGGTGGATGCACTGTTACTCCTTCCGTACCTTCCGGCGGAAGTCGTACCGTTTCCGTCGTAGAACTATGGATAATCGTGACAGACTTTAGCTTCAAGTCCGGTCGCTTGCCCAGTAATCTCATGCTTGCTACCTAAAAGAAGAAAATAAAATCTTTATATCGTAAATGAATTTTCATTTGATTAGTTTATTAATAATTTATTAATAATTAATAATAATTTATAAATATGAATCAATAAGATACTATTATCGTATATAAATATATATATTTCTTTAATCGTACTATTTTAGTTTTTAATAAAAACTATATAATTTACAAAGGAAATTCAAATTATTATTTTATGCAAAGCTTTAATTAAAGATTATCTAGCAGCTACAAGAATATTTGTTTCTACGCAATACTTTAATCAAATGTAGGTGTGTAGAGAAGGTATAATGTAATGCTAGAATTTTTGTAAAAAGCAATTAATTCTCAATTATTTATAACAAACACATACATTATTATTATTAGTAATAACCTACTTTTTATGTATCCCTACACTGACTCTCATTGCATTTTTCTCTTTTCCTTAGTTGTTTCTGATACTAAACATTTTTAATATATATAAATATGTAGACTGAGTGTTTTCTTGCGCTTATTTTTACAAAAACACGTTTACTTTATAGATAACAATCTCACCCGCGAACTATTTATTGATTAAAAATAATAAATTATTAAACAACAGAAAAATTAGGAATCTAAATTTTAATTTTAAAAATAAATAATTTTTGAATACATTATTTCTAGAGAAAATGTAATTTTTTTATACATACTAGTAACGATATCGCCGCTAAAATTATCAGAGCGGCTGCATACCAATGTTCAGCGACCCACCGTCTAAAAGTGGCGAGGCTCTCGTCGGATAATAAGAGTTTCCTTAAAGTTGCTAATGGACCGCTTGGATCGACCTAAATAAAATATTTTAATTAGCGCTGTTATCTACTACTCGCACGACCTTCCATATTCAAATTCTACTTACCTCGCGACATTTTTGAAAGACATCACAGTAGCCGTTATAATCGTTACATGGAGTTCCTGGCTTTGAGAACATATCAGGAATATCATACGGTGGGGAATTCCAATCAAAAGACGATCTACCAAAGGAAAAAGTTTAATTTAATAAATTTAATAAATTTAATAAATTTTTACATAAATCGATCGACAAAATAATATGAGTTAAACGTACAAGCATGGTTGATTTTCCCCGGGAAGTCGACAACATAACTCGCAAGCCTTCGTCGGTGGATCGTTCGGGCCTGGTATGCATTGGCAAGATTCCAATCCGTATGCTAAGCAAATGCTGCCAGTGCACTCCTGTTGAAACACAAGTTTCACGCACGTGAGATCATATTTGTTCATTTAATGAGAAAGAACGTGTGTAGTTTTTAATGGGATTAATATCTACCCCCATGAAGCAAACCAGCTCACGGTTACAGATAGTCTTATTAGGCTTGTTAATGGATGGCGGACAGTACGGAGAACGACCGTCACAGAAGCTCGCATCGCGACAGCCATTGTCATCTCTGCACTTGTCTCCGAAACGGAGATTACACTCGCTGGTACAGCACGGACCCTGAAAAGGAAAGCAAATAGAGCCGTTGAAATTACATCATGTCATACGCACGATGCGCCATGTAATTACGTTATGTCTGTGAGTAAATTACCTAAAGTAAATTTCATAGGATATCACTTAAATTAATTAATTTTCGGTAAAATAAACGAGTGATGAATATATACGAGCGAATCTTAATATCTTTTACATAAAATACTATATGTCAATTATTAAACACATTGCTTGTCACATTATAAATATGCCCAATTTTGTGTAACAGAAATTTTATCAAATATTAAAGATATAATGGCTTCATAAAAAATTGATTAAAATGTGACTACATTTATATATGCATTCTGTTATTTGAATATTTAAACAATTGAATGAACCTTTAAATATACAACTGGACAAGCAAGTGTTTGAAAAATTTATTTAGACGCTTGAACACTTAGCATTTAATATTAAAGATTGAAAAAGCGCAAGCGCGGCTTTGAGTTAAATTTTGAGGAGGGAAAGCCGTCCTAAAATTCCCTCGACAGTACAGTCCAACTCGCATTTTTTACAAGCGTCATACATACTTGACTAGGACTGCACACCGCACGCGGTGTGAGAGTGCACGGGGTCTCCTCGGGCGGTGGATAACGGCGCTGGGGATAACAGCACGAGTCCCTGCAATCCTCCTCCCAGCCGCAATCGCACTCCTCGCCCTCCTCCACCACGCCATTGCCGCACAACGATACTTGCGGTTCTACAATAAACAATGCAGAGTACCGCCAGGGTTAGAGCAAACGAGAGTAGAATAATTGGACGAACAGATAGGAGCTGGTTCGATCAATTTCGTTTCACTACGACGTAACGATATATTGCGTTCGCCATTACTCCCACAGTATAAAACTCACCGGTGAAGCATCCCTTTGGAGACCGTGCCTTGCTGTTAAGCACAGGATTTATGGCATTCAGGCTACATGGACTGAAGCGATTGTTGTTACGCTTGTCCCCGCTGGTAGCACGAGCGAACATTATAAAGTTGCCATCCTCCCCGCCTGGTGTACATTGTTCCGGATCGTGCTGAACGCAAAAGAACAATGAGATGTACGACATGCGCATCATTCGTTTATTGACGGGACAACATTGTATAACAAGACCACGGAATGTGGAACACGCCGTTTTGAACGTAACTAACGGAAGTGTACGTACCGGCGAGCCAAAGTTGTGGCCGATCTCGTGAGCCAAAGTAACGTGAGAGACCGCAGGCGGTACGTGCTTCCCGTAATTTAATAGGGTCACTATGCCGGTGTTTAATGACTTCATGCTGCCGCGATAATGCTATAACATTATTTCAATAATTATTTTTCATCAAACTTCATATTCGCAGCGATTTACGTTTTAGCGATCACGAAAAAAAATCATGCGACAAGAAATCAATTTTTATCGGAGTAGATCAGCTGATCACCACCATGAATGGGATATGAATATATAATGTTGAGAGTAGAAGATAAATAAATTGTTGTAATTTTTTTAAAAGTATAATTTAATATAATTAATTATATAATTTAATATAATTATAATTTAATATAATTAATTCTCTTTAAAATTTAGAATTGTTATCATACTATTTATAAAAAATATAATCAACATTTCTTTTATGAAGGTCTACTAATATATTTCGCTACGCATACCCCGTTCTTCTCACATACGCCGCCAGCATTCTTGAGATCGCCTGTCCATGCCAAACCCAGAGTTCCCATCTCGAAATCCCGATACGTGAACATATAAGCCAGACAGAATGCGTCATAATCCTCCTCTATAACAAGGCAAACATCAATGTATTAGTATAGTACAATCCCCTCGTTCGCGTATATTGACGTATCGACATTACGCCGTATTGCGGATTATTAACAAAGAACGGCAACGAGGTCTTTACCTGAAAAGAGCTCTAAATATTTCTCCACTCCATAATTGCCCGGAAAACGATAATGAGGATCTCTCAATGCATCCTCGCTGTGCACCTTAACGCGTTTAATCATGAAACTGATGTTATCCGGCCGCCCATCTTGATTGAAATCTGAAAAGAGACATGATTCAAACACTAGTTGTTTCTTAAATTGCATATTCATCAGAACTAAATAATTCACTTAAACTCGTGTATTATTCTAGTTCTGTTTCTTGCGCCTCACATTGACGATTCCCATGTGATTACCGTTCTCTGGTCCAAACAGAGTAATTCGCGTGTAATTTAGAACTCAGTGTGTGTTATACATAATGGAACAGTACGGTAATGAAAATACTGTACATACAAATAAATAGATCAGTATATGTTTTACAATGATATCAAGTAATAAAACCATTTTATCGAAAGATTTTAAATTGATATTTATCATAAGAAGCATTAAAAACATATCTCGCATTAATTACGAAATATAAACAATTTTACATATATTTGTATTATAAAAATATGTATATACATATTTATTTTTCTTAATTATATTTTATGCTACTCGTTTAACATTCACAAAATTACACTGTATCTCTCTTTGTGCGAAAAAAAAATACGAGACTCAATATTTTTTAGAATTACATTTTTTACTGGATGAAGATTAATTATATTATATATTTTACAATCAATGTTTTTTGAATTAAATTTAATATTATTATGGATTTAAGTAACATTAAATTGAATTATTCACATGAATAATATTCCAAAACTGCATTTTACTTTATTTCCTCTAGTTATATGTTTGCTAATTATTTGCTTTTCAAGCGGTTTTCGCAAGTTTCATCTAATAATTCCATCGCTTTTACTAGAGTGTAACAAAATTATAAATGAGAAAAACAAAAAAAAATTGACTTATACGCGTACAACGACATACAAAGAAAATTAATTTATTATTTCTATCGTATTTTTTCTGTGTAAACATAACGCTTAATTGCGCTTAATATTAAAATATAAATAAATATAAATTTAAATATCAACAAATCAAAATCGAATAAATAATTCTTCCCTCGTAATATCATCAACCACGGTAGGAATTGTAAAATTGCAAAAAATTTTCATAATTCCCGTAAAGTTTCCCTGGCATTCCTTAAAAGCCTCTGAATTTTTTCGCTTTTTTCCTCGCATCCTCAATATTCTCTGGCCATTTTAAATTAGATTCTCCTGACGTTTTTCACGTTCCTCAAGTAGTTTTCAATTTCCCCGACTTTTTTCCCCTTCGGTCTTCGCTACATCCGTTTTCCCGACTCGTGGTGAAAATTGTTAGATCATCTCTCACTGTGCTTCGTGCGCGCGGTATATCGCCGCGAGGAAGAACACCCACCTGTGTGTTTGTAGATGGAGTTGACTCTTTGTACGTGCCTCGTCATCACCTCGATACAGGCTTCCTCCGTGCCGTATCGCGCGAAAAACTGATGGTCGGCTTGCAAGTAGAGCATGCAGGTAGTTTTCCGGGGATCTACCGTCGCACGCTTGTGTAGATGCCTCGCGATCCTATCTCTGCCGCTCACGCTGCGGACGGGAAATAAGGTCGCTTTTATTGTTCGATGAAAAACGCCATGTTCCTCACAGACTTCCAAACTCCTCCGAATTCTATTTTAACTTTTGTCGACGGAGGCACATACGATGCCGGTACTTCACTAATAATTGACACGTGAATTGACTCAGAAGAGAGACAAAGCTATTAGAATTTAGAGTAAAACTCGTCTCTTCCGTGTTACTCATTGTCTCTCCCGTCATCAAATAAATAACTTTAATCAATTTCTTCTTTCAGAAAAATAGCATACACGTTTCTTTAAATTAAAAAATAAAAAATAAAAAACTAAGAGAGGAGAAAGAACCCATTGTAACATAAAGAAACATTTAAGTATACGTCCAGTTTTTCTAAAAACGAAATTGATTATTTTTATTCTTTTGTTTTTTAAATAAATATTTGAAACTTTTTATACTGATACGACCTAATTTAAACTTTCCTACACTTTGAAAAATAGCGCAATGTATGATGAAATATATTTATTTGTGCGCATTAATCAGGAAAAAGATTCGATATGTTTTTTACTCGAAATGCAAGATACTTACGCGTCCGTGTATTCAACGTCATTATTCGTTTCTAATGTTAACACTCTCGCATTGTTTTCCCTGGAGTAGAGAGCAATGTGTTCGCCGAGAAGAGGCTCGTAGAATGCCTGAGAATTGTTGTACCTATATCTAGAGGAACAGACATCGCGAAGTTTAAATTTACATTTAAAGTCCGCCATATGAAGACTGACATAGAACGCATAATATATGATAATCCCGGCCGGCGGGAATTTCCTCTACACGTGTCTAAATTATAGCGCGTTTGCCAACAATATGCTCTTTTATCATTTTCTTCGCGAATGTATTTTCATAAAGTAGAAAATATACGAGAGAACATAAGCACTTAGAAGAATATCTTAATAAGAGCGTAGCCATTTCATCAGTTATATTTATCATAAATAATACTTGATTATAAAATATGCACTGAGAAAAAATGCTGTTAATTCAATTAAAATCTACATGACGGACTGTCACATAAGTAATTAATTCATATATATTTTTATTGACATAAACGCTTTGATTATTGAAATAATAATTTATGCCTTTGTCAATAAAAATGTACATAAATTAATCACTTATGTTAGTAACAGCCTGTAATATAGATTTTAATTGAATCAACAGCATTTTTTCTCAGTGTATAAATTATACAAGTAAATAAAGTATTTTACGAAAAATTATCTTAATATGATCATAAAACAAAGTCTCGCATCTTAATGTTTAAAAATGTTTTCAAATAAATTAAATGCATTCTAGAAAATTATTTTAAATATAAATGCATGCCTATCGACAAAAAATTATATATTACCACAATTCAAATTTTAAGTCTATCATATAAGATAAAATAAAAAGTTTCGCGAATAATCGTAAACTAAAAACGATAAAAGTAAACATAAAACTATACATATTTGACTGTATTCAAAGTGCACTTATAAAGATATTAGCATGCATTAGCATATAGTTCATGTTATATAACGCATTCTGAAATCTGAATACGCCACTGTATCTAAATATGACTTGTTTCAAAAGTGTTTCAAATGTTCATACATTCACAAATTTGTTTTCGAGTTTATCATAAGCATCAAATTTATTCAAATATATTCTGTATTTTAGTAGTATTTTAGTAAATTTAATATTTTAATCAAGATTGTTAAATTAATACAAATTTTATTTGCTTATTATACATTTTTTTATATAATAAAATTTTATAATATTCTTCAAAAAAATAAATTCTTTATTTTGAGTACATAATAATGATTTTTTTTAAATTTGTAATAAGTATATTTTAAGATTATTGCCAAGAAAATATTCTTTATTAAAGATAACCATTTCTTATTAAGCTAAACTAAAAGATCAATTGTAATCATTTTTCTTAGTAATAGAATCGATATTTCTATGTGATTTGATAAAAAAACAGCATAAAAAATCATCTATGAATTTTAAAACCCATTATACGATCTGGAAGGCGATTTATACTTTCATCTCTACATCGATAATCATCGCTTAGAAATTCAAGAGCGCAAGATAGAACTCACCTATCGAAGGAATCGCGAAGAGATCTCTCTTGATGCAGCTGATGACTGGCACAGGGTAATGGATGTGGCGGGGTGGTAACATCGGAGGTACGATAAGCTATGCTGTGATAGGGCGGCGACGTGTCTTCATTTTTATTCAAATACCTGCTCGTTGGCTCGATGTAATACTCCTCGAATCTGGTCACGACACTGCCGTCGAAGAGACCATCTTGCGTAACGACACCCTGCACCACGGCACTCTCGTCCTCTGGAAAGAGAACAGAATGCGATGTCGGTTAATAAAGACTCAGTAATCGAATTTATCGAGAAAAAAGGGATCATTTGCATCATATAGATTCAATTATCATAACTGACGACTTTTAAGATCTTCCTCCATTATAGAATATTTAAACTCGTGAATACTAATTAATATATATATGTATATTAATATATACATGTATATATAAATACACAATAATAAATATACATATATATATATAAATACACAATATTGTATATAGATATAATACAATCTATATAATCATATAGAATAATTATACTTTCACATTTTTTGTTTAAAACTCAATTCTCATTTAGTTAATTATCCGTTTTATATGGTTTTAATAATTTAATTCATTATAAATAAAATAACACATCAGTTTTTACCATTACTCGTATGAGAGAGAAATCATTGACAATTCAAAATATGTTAATAGTATTTTTCCATGGCAATTTGCCGTATTTTAATAACGCTCGTAAGAATGAAGATTACTAAACTTATTATTAAAAGTTTCTGCAGAGACGAATTCGCGTTGAATGTATGGTGATACAACCCCTTTTAAATCTGCGAAAATACGAGGACGAATCGTGGCGGCAGGAGACTTGTTCCCACGGTACATATAAAAGTCACCGTCGGGGTTAATTATATTTGTAAAAGCCTTCGTTCTCAGTGTCGTTGTGCTTTCATTATTTCTTATAAAATTTTTGCGACTTCGCCAAAGTTAGCGAAGGTGCGAGGCGAGATGGTATGATAACTTTTTGGACGGAATTAGAAAGGATTGCCGGGTATTTAGGATCCGGGGATGAGCCATAACTTCGTTTCGTTTCGCTTCGCGCCGTGCAAATTCCATCCAAGCGGTTCAACTTCCGGAACGAAACGACAGATTTCCGTGGAAAATTCTTGAAATCGAAGTTTACCATTTCGATAACGAATAAGAAATTCTTTCTATTTGCTTCATCGTTGTTGCTAAATGTATGACGTAGCTTTGCATAATTTCAGCATAAAACGTGTGCAAATCTTGTACAAATAATATGGATTAATCGGATGTAAGTAGACAGTGAAATAATATTATCAAATAATTAAGTTTCTAAAATGAATCTAAACAGAAAACTCTACTCTAAGCAAATACATTAATCTCTTAATATATATTGACATTTTATGTAAAATGTTTAAATTCCAAAATTTAAACATTTGAGTGCAAAGTTCAACTATTTTACATTTTACTTTATTTACATTTTACTTTATTTTCTACTTCCCCCCCCCCTCTCTTTCTCTCTACGATAAAATGCGCACAGACTCGAGTACGATAATAACGGAAAGATTGGAATTTGTCTGGAAAAAGCAGTATGTACTGGAACCGTCGCTCAAATATGCATGTACCCTACTTCAGGTACAATTTTGTAAAGACGTTGTAAATTGAGGGACGGCAGAGAAAGTTGAATGGAAGACGCTCCGGAAAATCACGACCTCCGAGAATCGAGTCTTTTGGCTCGAGTTTTCCCGGGTAGAACGTGGGTAGATTCCAGGAATTCCAATCGTCAATCATAGACGATATTCCGGACTATCGCTGGAGGAAAGATAAATCGACTAAAGTACTATCGCAAAGTCGGAGAAATTTACGGTCGTGTGTTACTTCCTACAAGTAATTGTTTGGATCCCTTTCGTTGTTGGCACGCGGTCGATCCGTAAGTTCACCCTTCATGGTAATCGATACTCTATCCGATAAAAGGGACAATCAGCAGAGAGGTTTTATATCGCGGAATAATTTAACTGCCGTGCGCAAAAGGAAGTAGTTTGCACATAAATAAAAACATGTCAGATGTTACAAAAAACTAATTTATTATTTAAGCGTATCATCTTTTAAATTATTTTTTTTTTAGAAAAACTTGTAACTTACAACTTGAAATAATAAATTGAAAATACTGATTTTTCAAGAAAATTTAAAACATATTTCGATAAAATTTAACTCTTCATTGACACACCTCTTTTTTTGATCACTTTTTGACATACTGAATGGCAATATTTAAACAACTGACATTCTTATTTTAAAAAATCCAATCAATATGAAAAAAAATTAGGAATCGACTTTCGAATCAATTTCAAGGTAGAAAACATTCAAATAGGTTTTGATTGAAATTTCATTATAGTTTTTGTGAAAAAAAATCTTGAGTTCAATGAATAGAGAAAAAACGAGTAAAATCTTTAAAAAATTGTAACTTTTAAAAAATTCAATATTAAAAGTTAAAAATTTACAGAATTGTTGTTCAGATATGATACTTTAAAAAAAAATTAGTTTGTAAGTTGGTTTTGGATAAAGGGTATTTATTTTGCATATTGAATGTAAGCTATTTTGGGAATTGAAAAAACAGAGATTTTTTTTTATAAACATTATATTTTTGTTCTACAAAATAAAAGAAAATTGAGTCTTAGAGAGTTAAAATAATTTTGTGGGTGGTTCACTCAATATGTCAACAAAGAGTTAATTAAACAAAAAATAAGAATACGAAATTAAACATGAAGTGAAAAATGTATAAGTAAAGATATTATCCTACATGACGTTGATAAAATTTTTCAATGCCTATATTTGGAAACAATCTCTACCTTTATACGAATTTAAACAATGAAATGTGATTGTATGTCAATTATTCTATATCTAAAATGTAATATCAAAATTAAATATAGTATCGAGACTCTACTTCAATTATTAAAAGAATCACCGATAAAAATTAAATCACGAAAAGATGACATAAAAGTTTCACTGAGTGGAAATTAAATAAAAATTTTAATATAAAAATAAAGAAATTATTATAAATTATTAATATTAAATTAAAAACCATTTTGCCAATGAAAAACTACTGAAATAAGCTGAATTCAATTTGAAAATTATACTAACATATAAAATTCAATGAATGTTTCTTGTAGTTATTATCTTTAAATCTGCAAATTTTATATAAAAAAATTTTGATAAAAAAATTAAATTTACTAAATTTGCAAAATCTGGCGTGTCACTTATTTTTAAATGTAATCTTAATGTAAGACTTATTCTCCCTCGAAAGTCGAGCAAATACAACGAGAACAAGATTTAATATTGAGATGTTTCTTTATTTCTTTGTAAAGATAAATTCACTTTTATGCAAAGTATGTATATAATATATCTTCAAGTTTTCTGAATTTTTTTCATTATGTTTTCTGTGATTAATTTTTGTCAATTTTCCCTTAGCAAAAATATAAGTCATGATCTTTACAATTTTGTAATACTGCTATCTATTTATCCATACATCATATTTATATATCTAATTATACATGTATCACGAATTATTATATCATAAAATAAAAATTGTCTTCGAATTTAAACTTAATCAAATCCTTATTCGCGCTATTATTCCTTAAATAATCATTCAATTATGTTAATTTTAAACAAACATAGGTACTCTAAACATTAATTTAAAGTACATTGGATTCGCAAATATCAGATTACTATTAAAGAAATTTCAGAGCGAATTAGAATCAAATAAGACAGAAAAGATCTCATTATCAATTTGCACTTTTATAACCTTTTCGAAAAATTAAAAGTCTTATCATTTTTCTAACAAGCTAAAATCGCTCTCGTATTGCTCAAAGAATTCGTGGCTGAAATACCGGTGATTTTAAGGTACGCTGTGAAGACGATTGCTCCTTTTTCCAGACCGCAAGAACGTCGTCGATTAGAGCTGAGGAAGAGACAGCAGCACGATGTCGAGATGCCTAGCGAATTTCAGATCCAGGTGGAATTTCGCAATCCGTTTTTCTAGAAAAAAAAACCGAGAATTCTCCTCTTCCAATCTACGAAGCTTCCGTGGCTAATTCGATCCCATTTCGCGCGATAGCTTAAGCGCGAACGGCGATTCCCCGTAGACGAGTTGAGAAACGTAATCGATGTGCGGCGTCGTCTCTTTCTCTCTCAACGAGAGATCGCTGATGGAAAGTGGACCTCCCGCGAGAGGCTCAATAGTGAACCTTTGGTCGAGAAACGAGGAGGAAAAGTAAACGCGTAGGAAACACGAGGAGAAACTGGGCTATCGTCGGATTAAATTCGATCGCCGCGCCGTGGCTTTGACGCAGGTCGAGGTCAGATTTTCCGCTCTGCGGATACTGTCCAGATTACGATCTACAATCGGGCATCTTAAAGCGTAATGTAATTCTACAAATTTATAGGAAAACCCTCTCTTTTTCGTATGTATAATTGAAAACGTTATTAAGTCTTAACGTCTTATTAAGTCTTAAAAAGATATTCGCTAAATAACTTCTGTAACTTTGTAAACACAAGAGTGCACAACTGTACTTAAATATCTTGAAATATATACTTATATTTATTAACTCTCCAGTAACACTTTATTCCTTTTAAGGAACACAATCGATATCACGTTTTTTCAAAATTTTTATTTAGATTTCATCAATATGCAAACAATAAATAAAATACAGTCCAGTTTTTAAAAACTTATTGTTAAAAATTACACAAATGTACAAGAATTTTTTCAGATTTTTATGTAGTCCGGAACCATAAAAAATATATACTGTTTCCTTCAACTGTCCAGAGTGTAAAATTTTTTATTTTTATCATTTGATATAGTTTCATGTTCAAACTTTGAATATTTTCTTCAATATTCTCCACCTCCTTAATTATATCAAATTTTTTATGAAGTTTATGTAGCTGTATACGTTTACTTGAGTTTTCTCTGCATTATGAATTAATGTCCGAAAATTTCGGAGTGATGCTGCAGGAGGATTAATATTTGCATATAAAAATTGACTCTAGAGAGATTGATTGTTTTTTTAGAAGACAATGAAACAATCATGATGTTGTGTTTATTTTGCTATTATAAATAAATACATTATGTTCTCTCTAGAGGAATATGCAGAATCAATGAATTATGGACGGTAGGTAAGCTACTGTATTCACGCTTTTGATAACGTTTTTGATTTCGTCGACTTTTTTCACGTTTGAGCGCTCAAAGCGAAAAGCGCGGCTTAATCTTCAACAAGCGAGCGAGCGTGAGATCTCAAACAAGTGAGGAGAGCAAACGGAGGATACTCTTTTTCCTAAAAGGCAAAGAACATAAGATAAGAATAAATTCGCGGGGAAAACGCGATAATTGCATGGCAATTAACAAATACGCTAAGAAAATACTAATTATACGCGAATACGGTCATGCTAATGCGCAAGTAAAGCGAAGAATAGAAACAGGGAATGTCAAGAATGAAAAAAAAACGAAATTGTCATAGAGAAATACTCTGTCCCCGACGAAGGGTAAATGAAGATAAAGACGAGAAAAACGTGATAATTGCACAGTAATTAATAAATACATTAGGGAAGTACTGATTACATACAAACGATAATGGCTTTTGAACGATTAAAGCGGTAATAAGAGTAAGATAAAAAGCTGGAATGCAGAAAAAGTATGAAAAGAGGGTTGAAGAGATATTTTTCTCGAGATATAAAAAAGAAGGAATAAAGGAAGAATTAAATTTACTCGTAATTAATAATTATGGTATAAAAGTAGACTAATGATATAATTATCATATCATATAGTGTATTCGTGATTAACGACGGAGTAATGACGGAGCACATCTACAAAGAAAAAAAAACGGAAAAATATCATAATTAAGAAAACCTTACTCCTTTTCTATGGTCCAAAAATAGAAACAAACAGAAAGATAAATACAAAGAGCGTAGCAATTAATGGATATATTTAAGAGAGTATCGATTGCGAGATGGAAAATATGAATGCTGAAATGGATTGGACGTGGAGAAGCAACGTGGAATAAGGACAAAAAACAGCAGGAGGATGGACAAATAAAAGTACGAGGATTATAAAACTGTCCGCGTATGACTGCCAACGGTACATCCTTTTGATAGCTTTTGTGCAAAACTACCAAGTTGCCAGATGCTCGAGATGAAAAAAAAAGAAAAGAATCTGCGTCCCGCAGCTTAATCGAGTCTCATCCCTACGCGACAGTTTGGACAGGCGTAAAACGGATAAAGTAGATCGCGCATGTCGACGTCGGGGAAAACAAAGAAAAATTGATATAAATACGGGATATGCTAGACCGTGAGACACGCAGGAATAAATAGAGAAAAGTGGAACGCGCAATTAAACGCAACGAGGACGAAACTCTCATCTCTCTTGTCGCTGACAAGATTTTGTGTTGATTTGTGTTTCCGTAAAATCAATCAATTCGCAAAATAAAAATACAGTATCCTTTAAGTACTTACTGTAATATGAATATACAGCAAATTGAAAATAAAGGCCCTAAATAATAAAAAAAAAATACAAACAATAAAGAAATCGTATTCAATCAAAGCGAATCTTGGTGCTTAATATTTTTGCGTAAATTTTTATAATTTACAGTTTATAATAAACTTTCAAGACGAACAAATAATCGACACGCAGTGTCGTTTATAAATTAGAAAATGTAAAAATTTACGCAAAAATATTAGACACCAGGATTCGCTTTGATCAAATAAGGCTATATTATTCACATTTTTGCTTATTAATATAAAAAAATAAATCAAGGCTATGACACATTAAAAAAATATAAAATAATAAAGAGCTGCTCCAGATAACATAGTAAATTTTATACACATTCGCTAAATATTGACCTACATTCATATGAATAATTATGCATGTCATATATGTATGTACACAGGGTGTCTCACAACTATCGAATTTCCTCTTGAGGACACATTCTTGAGAATGACATAAGCAAATCAACCAATCGCGTAACATCTAAGCAGTAAGCAAATCAATAGTTTAAATTTGCTACTTTACTGTTCATGTTATCGCCTAACATAAAAAATGTAAGACAAAAATGTAAAAGATAGAAAATCTAATATATAAATAGAAAATTTTAAACGTTGATGTGCTTAGAGCTACCGTACATGTACTTTCCGTAACAATAATCAAGAATTGTTAAAAATTTTCAACCCAGATTGACTAATTCTTATGGTACTACGATTACTGTTGTGGAAAATATGTGCAGCAGCTCTTACCGTTTAAGATTTTTTTGTATGCACGTAGCTGCGGAGAATATTAGCACGACACGCAGCCTTGAATCAAAAGCTTTATTAAATTATGGAATCAGTACTTATTTGATGGATTGTTCAAATTCTATTATCACGACATCCGCCGTTCAGATATAGTAGCATTATGGCGCATGTTATACACGCTGATCAGATTAACGTCTTGCGCGCACTCGATAGGAATCGCGGTGTTAAGCTCACGTTACAGTCCGTCGCCGACACACTACATTGTGTATAACGTACAATTGTATTCCGACATGGTGCTGTACGCCGGCAATTTATCAATTATTCATCGTGGCGCCCACATTCGCGAAATATTATTCAGCACAGTCGCGCGATAGTCAAATTCCCTCGTTACACGTTTACATGGTACGCGTCGACGCGAGACGCGAGAAAAACATTCCTGCTCTTTCGAGGAGAATCGACTTCTGAAAGTAATCCCAAGGGAAGAAGCTGGTTAAGTCGAAATGACTTTGAGAAAAGAGAGATTGGACACATAGACAGAGACAGAACGAAGAAAGAAAACCAGTAGAAGAAAAAGCATTTAGCTCGAACGATGACAGTTAACTCATTTAATCAGGGCTGACAGACTATGGAATATTTAAAGAAAATCTGTGAATACCTTATGGATTTGACGAATAAATGTAATAATTTTGCCTTCAAACTTTAATAAAGTCCTAAGAATTCTCTCATAAAATACAATTAAAATATTCGTATATTTGTACTTGATCAATTTTAATATAAATGAATCATAGGTAAATCTAACATAAAATAGACATACATTTAAAGTGTCCAAACACTTTTATGACAAGCAATTTAGCCAAGTTATAATATTAGTGATGATCTTTCTCTAACTGAAAGGTGATAGATTTGACAAAAAACATTCTAAAAGTCGTCTTTTCGAGTAATCTTGAAGGGAGAAACTAGTTAAGTCAGAATGATCGCAAGAAGAGTTGGAGTGAATAGAGATAAAGGAAGAAGATTGTACATTACGAATGTAAAAGTGAGAGAGAAGGAAGAAAATTCTCTCTGGGAAATGTTTCGAATGTGAGTTAGAGAGAGAGAGAGAGA